>NC_033623.1:9825902-9840581 GCF_001540865.1 Ananas comosus | reverse complement strand
TATATATATATATATATATATATATATATATATATATATATATATATATCACGGTGATCTATAGCTTCTGGGAACATGCATGTGGCCTTTAATTAATTAATCCCTCCTCGAAACTCATTATTTTATTATGTATTTTTATGGTATTATTATTAGTTGTTTAAAGTAGAAACTTGGTTATTGTGATATATTAATACTACAATTTGTCGAGGGACTTCCTTAATTAGTTATTAATTAACACGCTTTTGACAGTCGAGTGTTCCTCTAATTACAGCTACAGTTGATTCATGCTCGCTCGTAAGGTGCATGTTTTTGTATGAGAAAACTTCAAAAAGCACTTTTCAACTTTGAGTTTATTTATATAATAAATATTTATATAATATAAGGAAAAAGCTTGCCATGCAAATAAAGAGCATCAATAAATTAAAATAACTAGCTACTACGTGCACTCTATTATTTCTCACGTGCTGCTCATTAATAGCGCTCTGCGTTTGATCTAATGAGCAGCAAGATGATACCGTATATAGAGTTTTTCTCCACAAAAGAATATTGTCAATAATTTTGTTTTGTTTTGTTTTGTGTTTTTTTTTTTTTTTGACAGAAAGGTAGATGTAGTATCCTTGTTTTATTTTATTTATTTATTTATTTACTTCTTTGTAGTCGGTTGGTGATGCATGGGGGTGGCTTTGGATGCCACGTGCACCCCCATGCATCCTTATCTTGTAGCCTATATGGCTTTGAGATGCAGAGGGAAATTGTGATTTACAATTTCTCTCTCTCTCTAGTTTGAAAGGGAGAACTCGTGGAGGCTATAGTGGAGCTTGGAGTGACGTCAACTTCGCGCCGGCGAGCCGTTGGAGCGTGCGTGCGTCGTGGTAGTGCCGTTGGGAGGCCGAGCATGCGCGAAAATTTCTTCTTCTATCGACTTCTCGCTATTCTGAATTAGCTTTTGAGGTGGGTTACATCGGTTTATTCCTAAGTATAGCATTAGTCGACATGTATGATTTGTAGTTGTATAAATCATGTGTAGCTCTATCTCATTGATTATATCTTGGATAAATACGATTTGAGAACATGATTAATAAATATGAACATACATGTTGGACTTGGATTTGACTTAGGAGAAAACGCGATAACGATCGGCATATGTTAACTACCTGATTTAGCCTTAGGGGCCGTTGTATTTTTATACAGTTATTGTATTCGGGTTGTGAGTACCCCAGGTAGTTTAGAAGGCATTTACGCTCGTGCTGAGATGCCGAGCTTATTTTTCAGCAGAGTTTAGGCTGTTTCGGGTCGTTGGGTGCCGTTCGGGTTAGCGGTGGACCCAGATTCTTGTTTTGGTCACAGATTGTGCCGAGGGCACGTGGGTTTGGTTTGTAGACCTGTTTTGACCCTGTTTACTTGACTTTGGCTAGTTGGAGCCTGTTTGAGCTCGACAGAGATACGCTGCATACTCGGTTGGGTAGCGCCCACGAGTGCCACTCCGGAGTCAGGCTTTGTGCTTTCGCGTTGGTGTCGCTCATGCCAGTTGGACTTGCTCTCCACGGACCAGTTAGTGTGGATAGAGCTTGACAGTCACAACGGGGCAGGGACGGGTGTATTCACAGTCCCGGGGACGGGTATGCTTACAGTCCCGATTGGATTGGGTCAGGTTGGACATTTCCTACAGTTGGTTAGTGTAGAGCATGATAGTGTAGTATTTGATAGCGGTAGACTTTATTCCTGCATTTCACTACTATTCTTGCTCCCTTCTGTAGACTTAGTGGGTAGACCGATGTTGTTTTGGGCGGTACCCACTGAGGACTACTTGTTTTTACAGTAGTTCTCACGCCCAGTTGTTACCTATGTTTTTGCAGAGCCACAGGTTCCGGCTGCTGCACCGTCTGCGGATCAGGATCGAGGCAAGGGCGTTGCGAGTTAGAGCCCTACCCGACGTGCTGAGCTAGAGGTGCTCCTACTGCAGGTAGATGTTTTGTTTCGAGTTTATGTACATAGTGGACTTAACTCGCCAGTGCGAGTAGCTTTGTATTTTGGATCTGGACTATGTATATGAAACTCAGTTTGTTTAGCTTCTGTTCTCTCCAGCAGCTCTCTACTACTGTTCGTGGTAGTGTTTGATTTTCTGGTACAGCTATCGCTTCGTATACAGGGGAAATTCCTTTGTATACGGCGGATTTGTCGGCGCGCCCGGGGAAAGTGTAATCCGGGGCGTGACAGTAGCAGGCTACCCGCTTCGTTTATTTCATTTAAAAATAAACTTAGCTAGAAATGTGAATCAACTTGGATTCGAATTTGGGTCTCGAGAACCAACCACCAAGCCCTTTTGCCACTTACGCCGGGAACGGTCAGTTTCTTTCCTCTTCTATTTCTCTTGCGACGAAAGGAAAACTAGAAAAAAGGTTGAAAAAGTAACAAAATCAAAATATTATTAATCATCTCAGCGCAGGCGGCAAAATATTTAATAATTGATATCTGATATTCTAACTTCGAACCTTGATTACTTCATATTAATTTTCAATTAAATTTATTTTTAAAAACAAAACGGTTAGTTTGCTATATGTTTCTCTAAAAAAAATAAATTCAAAATATTCTTAAATATAAAATAATCAGATCAAAATAGGACATAGTATAGCTGAGGTCAAAGTATCTGTAGCTAGTATTTTTAACCTTTTGGAAAGATCATTAGACCTAGTGTCATAATTTCACAAATACCCTCCTAAATTTTGATGTGGTAAATTGCACCACTAGTCTCTGAACTGTTGGCAAAATTTTATTTTGATCCTCAAACTTTCAAGTTCGATACGAGCGGTCCCTTATCTATATTTCGTATTAGAGAGGCTGAATTGTTGCCTACATCTGGTGCATTTGTACATCAATGCATCATAAATTTATTGACTCTTTTTTTAATATATAATCTTATATTTCAATGTTATAGCTCATAAAGTCACAATTATTTTTTTTATATACTAATTGGACTTTTAAATTTGAAAGTATGAGATAAATAAAAACTAATATATTTATATTGTAAACGGATACACATATGAACTAGATGCAAGCAACAAATTTTATTCTAAGATAATAACTAAAATAAAATATTATTGAAATTTTAGATGCTAAAATTTTAAACCTTATAGATAGTTTAGGACCTTGAATGTTGAAATCAAAAGTTTGATGGCAAAATAAAGGATAACTTTAATTTGCCATTCCGTGGTTCAAAAAATTTCTTGATACTATATATTAGAAGTATACCAGTCGGACCGAGATGCTTCTAATTGCACTAAGCTAGTGTTTGGTGCTACCAAATTTTCCACCATTAGATCTATTCGTTTAATCATTTCTATTCTAAAATCAATACTATTTCACCAACTAGTATAATACTTTAGGGGGACCACCATTACCAGATTGCAGGAGACCATTCATTATTATCTTAATTCTATAATTTTTAATTCAAGGATTATAAATTAGTCATAAAAAGGGCCATTTACTTTTAAAAATATTCTAGCGATTTACAGAAAAAGTATGAAATTTGATTTTTAGATAATTTAGATGGTCTAAATCATGTTCAACAGTGCTGATGGATAATTTGAAAGTTTTATCAATGAAAATAAATTGGTAATAACCGAGCTGTTTATTACAGATAGTGGCCCAACAAAACTCTAGGAGGCTTTCATGCTTGTAAGTTGTTTTCATGATAGGATATCCGATTCGATGATCGGCTTCGTTAGCTATGATTTACGCTATTAAAACTATTTTAGAAACCAAATTTCATAATTTTTCGACATTATTTATCAAATGATCAAAGGTTTAAAATTGACTATTTTAATAACTTATGTGGGATGTTTGTAAGTTTAATAATGTAGGATAATCGAAGCTAGGTGAAACTTTAATAGAAAATAATACTTACCATCAAAAAGAAGATCAATACTTTCAATTTGAAATTCAAAGTCTTTTATCACTATTTTTTATAAAATTTTTATTTTCAGCTATTTATTTTGAAATTACTTATTCACTAGACAAACGAAGTCAAATAATTATTAAATTTGGTTTTTAGATAGTTCTAACACTATAGATCATTTTTACTGAAACCGATCGTCGAATTGAATGCCCCATTATCGTAAACAACTTTAACATATAAAGATCTCCACCGACCGTTCCTAGAGCAAGTGGCAAAGGGTTTGGTGGTTGGTACCCGAGACCAAAGTTCGAATCCTAGTTGATTCACATTTCCAGCTAAGTTTATTTCTAAATGAAATAAACAAAACAGGTAGCATGCTACCTCTACCTATCTCTCAAAAAAAAAATATATAGAGGCCTCCTTACTTCAAATTTGAAGGCATAGTAATTTAGCGCGCGCGCGCTCTCTCTCTCTCTCTCTAAAGTTGTTTTATTTTCTGCCCTGTATGATTCTCAAAATATGTTATATATATATTTGGCATGGGATTTTTTTTCCTTTATGAGTAGAAGGAATGAGATACATTTCTGCTCTTTGAAAAATCTTGAAATGCATGATTTGATAGAATAATATGTTTTCTTTACAAAGTGGTTTGTCTTGTTTAAAAAAAATAATTTTAAAAATTGAATATTATTAGTAATTTTTAAATTTAATTATATTTATTATTTCTCAAGTATTATAATTTTTTAGTAAATAAAAAATATATTAAACAAGATATTTCTATATCCATATCAATTTTAGGAAAATCTTTATGAATCCAGCCATAATCTTTTTGGGAGAATGAGGCCTTCGTCCTCCTAAATCGTTTGAGATGATAAGAATCTCGAATCGATGATCGGAACCGTTAAAATTAATCTAGAGTATTTAAAGTATCTAGAAACTAAATTTCATAAATTTTAAAAATTATTTTTCTGCTGATCAAAGAATTACAAAATTGACAGTTTTTGATGGCCTATATGAGCCGTTTGCTTGTTAAACGGTATATAACAATCCGAACAGCTTGAAATTTTTATAGAAAACTTTTTATACTATTTAGATAACGATTGATAATTCCGATCATAAATTGAAAAGGTCTGACATCTATTTTCATAAGGTTATTTATTTTTAACCGTTTATTTTTCGACTCTTCAATGAATTTGGTAACGAATTTTAAAATGTATGAAATTTAGTTTCTATATATTATAAATACTCTAGATCAATTTTAATAGTTCTAATGATCGATTTGGGATCTCTATTATTTAAAACGACTTAGAAGGACGTAGTTCTCCGTTCTCCTAAAAGGATAGTAGCTGGACTCAAATCTCAAATCTTGATATAAGGTGCTTTAGGCCCCCCCCAAAAAAAGGGTTTATGTAGCGTCACGGCTCTGAGGCGATATGTTAGGTATCAAGGAACTGAAAATTAAACATGGAATTTTTTGAAAGAGGAGTGTTTAGTACAAGCTCCTGTATTATATTAATTACTATATTATTCGAGGAAAATGATTTGATAAGAGCCGGACTACTCTTCTATACAAATTTAGAATCTTCAGATGAAAAATATATATGAAGACTAATATATTGATCTGTTTCATTGATGCATCCCTCAACTTACAAAGACTAGTTGTCATAAAACATGTTTGATAATATTGTTTTTTTTTTTTTTTTTTTTTTTNTCCTGTCAATATCCGACCTTTCGTTTTCGACAGTGGGACATCGAATAAATATCTTATTCCAGAGCATGTAATTGAGACCTACATAACAAAGATTCTACATGAAAAAATAGGGGTACTTGCATACAGTTCTATGTAAACATATCGAATAATAAATAGGAAAAACTTCAAGTACTATTCCTATGGTTTCACACTTTTTCATTTTAGTACCATGTGGTTTAAAGTATATCAATTTAGTACCCTGTAGTTTAGCACTTTCTCAGTTTAGTACCCTATAGTTTAAAGTGCATCAATTTAGTATCCTATGGTTTCATTTTTCTCTTTTCGTCGGCTCCTCTGTTAATATTTCGTTAAATTATATACAAAAAACTTCAGATACCTTACCGAGGTTTATCGAATATTTATTTTAGTACTCTTTAGTTTTAACTTTGTTACTGATTTTTTTTTCCCCGTTAATATTTCGTTAAATTATATGCAAAAAAACTTCAGATACCCTACCTAGGTTTATTGAATATTCACTTTAGTATCCTTTAATTTTAAATTTGTCACTAATTTAACGAAAAAAATTAGTGAAATAGATAATAAAAAGAGAAAAATAAAACCACAGGGTACTAACTTGATACACTTTAAATCACACGGTACGAAAGTGAGAAAGTGCGAAATCACATGGCCTAACTTGATATACTTTAAACCACAGGAAACTAAAGTGAGAAAGTGTGAAATTACAAGGAGGGCATTTGAAGTTTACCCTATAAAAGATGTATTTCTTAAAAGTTCAACTTTTAATATTTACTCCTATAAAACTTTTAATGTTTTCAAATATACCCTACTGTTAGGATCCGTTAAAAAAATATAGTTAATCATAGATTAAATACTTAACCTGGTTAGTAAATGAGGTAAATTGATTTTTTAACCCCTTTTATATTATTTGTGATAGTAGAAAAAAAGAAGTGACTGTAGGAAATTTTTGGGAGAATATTTCTGCCTAATTTTAACAGATAAGATTTTTGGAGGGACATATTTGTAATGGTCAAAATATTATTTTACTTATCTTCTATTGAAAAATAAACCGTGCTCTAACCAGATGGGCAAATATGAATATCACGAAATTTTAACATAGATAAATATGAGAAGTTGAATTTTATAGAGATATATTTATTATTCGATATGTTTATAAAAAATTGTATGAAATTAACTTATAGAAATATTAAGTAATTAAATTAGGCTAAAATATAAAAATTTTATGTAAATATCTGATTTTTTTTACTTTATTCCCGTTCCATCGATGCTCTTTGAAGCTGATTCGTCTTTAGCTGTTTTGGATGGCTCAGATATTTTTTCAGAGAAATTGGACGGTTCTGATTTCGGTGCTGCAAAAGCCGCCCCACGGACACAGACGCTCGTGCCCTCAGCCGCACGTGCGAGCTACCTTTTTGTGATTTAAGTAATATGTAATAAACCCCTAACATGGTACGTAGTTGTAAATGCACCGTAGTTATAATTATATGCAATACAAATTTGGTATTTAATTTAATATATTTAACTTTAATTACTACAAGAGGAGGCTCAATTATAGTAGTTAAAATTACGCTTAAATTGACAGCAGTTCAAACTGCAACAGTTGGAGAGAATAACTTTAAACAAAAAATAAACATATCTTTTTAATTATTTTTTAAACTATATATATATATATATATATATATATATATATATATATATTATATATATATATGCGGCTAGTATGCTTATGGAAGCATGGAGGCCTCCGTGCTTCCAAATTTATTTTTATGTTGGACTTTCGAATCGACGATCGGCTCCGTTAGACTTGATCTGAGTATTTGAAGTACTTAGAAAATAAATTTTGCGATTTTCGATATCATTTGCCTAGTGATCGAAGGGGCTCAAAAATCAACGGCTGAAATAAAAATCTCACAAAATGTGATGATATGACATTAAAATTTAGATCAAAGATATTGATCTTATTTATATAGTATAAAGAATTTCTATCAAAATTTCACGTGATTTGGATATTTTCTACACCGTTATAACTTGCAAACGGCTCACCACGGCCGTTAAAATTATTGATTTTGAGCCTCTTCGATCACTAGCAAATGATATCGAAAAATCGTAAAATTTATTTTCTAGATATTTTAAATAACTCTATATCAATTCTAACGAACCGATCGTCGATTCGAAGTTTGAACATCGAAAACGACTTGGAAGCACGAAGGCCTCCGTTCTCCATAAAGCATACCACACAACTCTCTCTCTCTCTCTCTCTCTCGTCTCTCTCCTCTCTCTCTCTCTAATATATATATATATATAATTACATTAGAGGTAATTTCACCATCATATATATTAAATGATAAAATTTTAAAAATTATTTCTTAACTGCAGGTAATTGCTGCGATTTTAACTGCAAACATCTTCAACTATACTGCATTTGTAATTACATCTAACCAATTGGTCCCAAAATGTTAGATACAAATTATAAAAGATTTGCCATAAAGTTAAACTTTGTTTTAGATGCTTGAATGAAAGCCAAATCTATAATTCTACCCGGAGTATTGCTAAAACCAAATCGAATTTATTGAATACTCTTCGTGTGCAGATGCATTCAGGGATTCTATTATCACTAATTAGTTTGAAATTGTCACAAATTTTACAATCTTTTCTAAAATTGTCAATTTGTAGAAGCGTTTAAAACTTTGCTAGGGGGTGTATGGTTTGTCGGAAAAATGTGGAAAAATGGTTTTCAAGAAATTTTTTTTTTTTTTTTTTTTCATGGAGAGCCTCTATTTCAGTTTTACGTCTATTTGATTATTATTATTATTTTTTTAAAGCTAGCTTTTATGACAATCTGTTTTCCAAATTTTATAGCAAATTAATGCTTTTATTTTTCAGATTCTTTTTTTAGGAAAACGAAAACGTTAGTTTTCTATAAAATTTGTAAAAAAGCTTTGTAAAAAAGTTTTTTTTTTGGAACCAAGCAGACAAAAATCAGAATTTTTTTAAAGTAATTTTTTTTTTCTCAGAAAACTTTTTTCTATACTTCTCCGTGGAACCAAATAACCCCTAAAGCTTTCTAATTCATATACAATCATAAATAAATAATTGTAAACTTTATACCTATTTTTTAAGTGTACAAATAATATATTTTTTTATTCTTTTCATGATTTTTTAAGACGTGTTTGTTATAGGAAAGGAGGTGAAATTTTATTCTTATAAATTTTTACCCTCAATTAATTGCGTTTGGTACATCGGATTAACGTTTAAGGGAGGTAAAAGCTTCATCTATCTTTAACTTTTAATAATGCAAATTTGTTAACCAAGAAAAAGTTAGGTAAAAAAATGAAATAAATAATAGGCTAGTTTGCATTAAAAATTCAGTGATTCTGCATTATTGCGAAAATACCACTTTTTAAATTTTTACAGATTCACTTTGGATTTTTAGTAAACTGCCCAACTTGCTTTTATTCCTCTTTCCCTCTTCGTTCTTTCTCTCGTTCGTCTTCCTCCTCTTCCTCCTCCATTGCTCTTTTCTTTCTTTCTCCTCTCGCTTTCCCTTGCGTGCCGTTCTCTCCGACACCTACCGCACTGCTCCTCGATCCCTTTCCTCAGCTCAATACCTACTGCCTCTAGAAGTGCGGCGCTATGCCTTCCTCTTCCGCAGCTTTGTATGCGCGACCTTCCCTTGAGCATCGCTTTTTGTCCTCCACCACAGGACGCGTAAGTGTTCTACGACCCCAACCCTTGATCGCAGTGATGGAAGAGACGATATGTTCGACGACGACAATCGTGACTAAGTTGTATCATTTGAGACCAAGTTGCATTATTTGAAATTATTTGAGGTTAAGCTGTACTATGCACAAAATTAAAAGTTATAGTATTTAAAATTAAGTTGTACCACTTGAGGCTAAACTGCACTATTTGAGTTGCACAAATAGTACAACTTAGGCTTAGTGAGTGAAACTCAGTCTTAATTAGTACAATTTACTCTAAAATAGTATTATTTTTTCTTTTTTTTTTTCTTTTCTTCTTGGCCTTCCGGAGTGGTCATGGAGTGTGCTAGTATTTCTAGGAAAAGAAAAAAATTGCATCCTCCTTCACTATAGCTCTCTCTATCTTATTCTTTATCTTTTCCACCGTATATATGCTCCGCAGCCATCATCCTCGACTCGAAGCATTTTCTCTTCCCATCGTCCTCAAAGCCTGTGTGACGCCCCAACTTTTCAGGGAGTCACCAATCCTAGGACTACTCCCGTCTTAGCACGCTTAACTCTTTTATACTCTTGGGCTTAGCCACCATACAAAATGCTTAAGCTAGGTTAAGAGTTATATCCCTATTATATCTTATATATAGGATTATGTGGGGTCTTACATTCTCCCCCCTTAAGCCCTGACGTCCTTGTCAGGCTCAAACTCATAAGTATCAGACGATGTGAGACTCATCTCGCTAGCCTAAATCGACAATGTGGTGAGCTGCGCTCCAGTCACAATAGTCAAACAGCATTAGAGCTACGCTTTCCCCGCTATACAATCCTGGCTCAGTCGAGACTCATCTCACACTTCCGGTTGGTAATTGACTCTGATACTAGCTGTGACGCCCCAACTTTTCAAGGGGTTATCAATCGCAGGACTTCTTTAGTCCTAACATGCTTAACTCTCTTAACCTTTTGGATCTAGCCACCATCCAAAATGCTTAAACCGGGTAAAGAGTTTTAGCTCTATTATACCTTATATATAGGACTACCTAGGGTCTCACATTCCGCGACACCATCACCATCCATGGCTACGCCGTCTGTCGTGGCCTCACTGCCAAGCTCTTTGCTCAGAATGACCTCATTGTCTGCAAAAATGAGGTAGGTAGCTAGAAGTGTGGCGGCGGCGATAGAGACATAGGCGAGGTGGGGGGAGGAGCACGGTGACGACGTGGAGGCAGTGGAGGAGGAAGAAGAGGAGGGAAAGGAAATGGAAGGATAAAGAGAGGAAGGAGAAAGAGAAAGGAAAGAGAAAATATGGATATTTTTGTTAGTGTTTTACAAATTTGGTTCGAATCTGTAAAATTAAAAAAATGATTCGATTTTGTAAAAATGCAAAGATAATAAATTTTTTATGCAAAAGGCCTAGATAATATATAAAAAGTAATAAAATTTTAATCCTTTTTACATTATTCCTCTCACTTTCTCTCCCCTCACTTTCTTTGTTTTAATCGTTCTCCACAATCTCTTATTTTCTCTCTGAACTTTTTCTGTCTTAATTTCTTTCTTTACTTTCCCTCTCTTTAATTTCTCTCTTCACTTTTTCTCTTTACAATTTCCTCATCATTTTCTCTCTCAATCTCTCTTTCATTTATCTCTCCTCACTTTTTTTTCTTTTTATTTCCTCTTTTCATTTTTCTCTCTCTTATTTTCTCGCTTTACTTTCTCTCTCACCCCTCTATTTTCTTTATCTCTCTTCTTTCCCTTCTCTCTTCACACTTTCTCACTATCATCTTTTTCATCACTTTCTCTTTTTTTACTTTTGCTCTTTTGCCTCTCTCCTTGTTGTATCTCTCTTCAATTTCTTTTTCTTAAGTCCTTTCTCTCTTTTTACTTTTTCTCTTCTCATTCTTTTTTCTCACCTTTTCTCGTTCACTTTCTCTCTCATTCTTTATACTCTAGTCTTCTCTCTTTTTCTTTCATTGTCTTCTCTCTCCTCCTCTATTTTATCTCTCTTCAGTTTCTCTTTTCTCATTACTTCTTTTCTCACTTACTATCTTCCATTTTTTCTCCTCACTTCCTCCCTCGACCCTTAATCTTTCATTTCTCTATCCTAACATTGTCTCTTCTCACTCTTTCTTTTCAAATAATCATGCATGCATCGCTTACACTTTTTTTTTTTTCATAAAAATAATATTTACTCTATAAAATGTTGCACAAAAATATTTAACCTCACAAATTTAATCCTGTACCAAACTACTCCCTCATGTTTAGTAATATTTCAAACTGTACATGTACATTGGTCACAATCCATCATGTCTTCATTTTGGCACTACGATTGCGACCTTTGAGGAGACCTTAAAGGGTAACCTAGCACCACTACTCTATTATCTAATCAATTCCTACTCTCACTTGATGCGTATCCTTTGGGCTTTTTTATAAAATGACCCTCTAAAAAATTATAATTGGCAAAATAATCATATGAAAATTTTATTTGTAAAACTAACCCTTCTTTCGCCACGTAGGCGCCACGTCAGGATTTTCTTACAAAGACGGTGAATCGTTCGCCGTTTTCTCTTATTTCTTTTAAAGACGGTGAATCGTTCACCGTTTTCTCCCATTTTTTTTTAAAAACGGTAAATCATTCACCGCCTTTCACTTATTTACTGTTTCTTTCTATATCCCATATAATCTTAACAACTTTTAAATCCTAATAATTTATCTATATAATTTCATATAATCTTACCTGCCTTTATATGGAATATAGAAAATAACAGTAAATAATTTATGGGAGAAAACGGTGAATGATTCACCGCCTTTAAAAAAAATGGGAGAACACGGTGAACGATTCACCGTCTTTAAAAGAAATGGGAGAACGCGGTGAACGATTCACTGCCTTTAAAAAAAATTCTGACGTGGCGCCGACGTGGCGAAAAGAGGATTAGTTTTATAAATAAAATTTTGAGTGGGTTATTTCGCAAATTTTAAACTTTTATAGGGTTGTTTTATAAAAAAGTCCTATCCTTTCTTTTTTTCTTTTTTTTTTTTCTTTTACCACTTAAAACCAAAAGCTAAATTAGATCTTTTCTCCTCTTGTGGCTCCCTCCTCCACAAAAGAACTGTTGCGCGCACCCGTGCACCCATACACCTTGTTTGTATGCACCTACGGGACTCTTTAAATCCACACTATACAAAGGCGATTTTAGAGCTGTGAGATTATAAATGAGTTATAAAATTCGAGCACACGATGTATATATGAGATTGATCGCTCACCGGCCACTGGGTGTTATTGAAGCCTCGTTGAGGAGCTCCTCGATCGATCGGTGGAAGTCATGCACTATATATATATATGTATGAGGGTAGACAAGCAGATAGATGGAGGTGGTGCACATGATGTATTAATGCACCGGCTGCAGCCAACAATTTCCGTTCCTAATGAAATCCAACGTCCACTTCCTGCTGTCGTTGTGGCTTCTCCATCCCCCCCTCCCCTCCTCGTCTCTTTCCTTTTTTCTATATGTAGTGTACCTTACACCTTTCAGCATCCCACGAGCTCCCACACCTCCCTCTCCTCTCTTTCTCTCTCTCTCTCTCTCTCTCTCTCCTCTCTTTAATGAATTAGTTTTATCCCTCTCTCCTAGCTACTCTATTCATTCCATCGATCTCCTCCTCTTCCTCCTCCGCATCGATTGTCAATTTCTTCTTTTTATATATCATTCTCGAGAGACATGTCCATGACCTTCGAGTCATGGATAGCCAAATTGGTAAAATCGGCCGTGGTGCCCAGCAAGAAGAAGAGATCCGCCAATTTAGGCATCCTGGCCTTCGAGGCCGCGGCGATCGTGTCGCGGCTCCTCCACCTCTGGCGGTCGCTCTCGGACGCCGCCCTCGCGCGCCTCCGCCGCGAGACCATCCGCCTCCCGGGCGTGCGCAGGGTCGTCTCCGACGACGACTCCGTCCTCCTCTCCCTCGCCTGCGCCGAGCTCGCCGACTCCCTCCGCCACGCCGCCGACGCCGCCGCCGCCGCCCTCGCCCCGCGCTGCGCCGACCCGGCGCTCCGCGAATTCAGAAAGCGCGTAAAAGAGTTTGCCGATTCGTCGGGCGACGGCGCGGCCGATCACAGTTGGGTGATGAGCGCCAAAGAAATGCAGCACAGCGTGAAGAAGATGGACCGGCTGGTGGCGTCCACCGCCGCGCTCTTTACGGAAATGGAGGAGCTGGCGGAGGCCGAAGCGTGCCTGCGGAGGCTGGCGCGGTGCGGCGGCGGCGGCGGCAAACTGGCTGCGGCGGTGGAGGTGCAGCAGCGGGTGTTTTGGCTGAGGCAAGAGGTCGAACACCTTAAGCGCGCCTCGCTGTGGGGGACGGCGTTCGACGACGCGGTGTCCCTCATCGCGCGCGCGGCGTTCACCATCCTCGCGCGGATCAAGCGCGCGTTCGGGATCGTCCCGGACGCTTCGAGGAGCCCTAATCCGGTCGCTNCGCTAAATGTCTGCGGGGCCGTGGGCGGCGGCGCGGCGAAGGGCTGAGATGACGGCGCACCGGCCGGGGGGCTGCCGGGGAAGGGCCGCACCACATGCGACTGCGGGGGCGCGGCGGAGGGCAAAGGGGCCCTGATCAACCCGGGCGGGCCCATCGGCGGGGCGGCGGCGACGGAAGGCGCGGGGCCGGGGCCGGCGGGGAAGGCGGCGGGACGGGGGGCGGCAGAGGAAAAGGGGAGAGGGGGCGCGACGCCGCGGGGGACTGCAGAGGGCGGCGGAGGGCGCCCGATCTGGAGGTTCTGGAAGGAGTCGGGGGAGGGGGAGGGGTTAGGGTTAGGGTTTTTGGAGGCGAGCGCGGCGGCGATGGTGGCGCCGGAGACGACGGTGGGGGCGGCGGCGCTGGGGCTGCGGTACGCGGGGGTGGTGATCGCGGCGGAGCGGGCGGCGCGGGGCCCGCGCGCGGCGGGGGCGGGGGCGCGGGACGAGCTCTACGCGATGCTCCCCGCGGGCGTGCGCGCGCGGCTCCGGGCGCGTCGGCGTCGGCGTCGGCGTCGGCGTCGGCGTCGGCGGTGTTGGTCCTGCAGACGCTGCACTTGGCGCACCGGGAGAAGGTGGAGGCGGCGATCGCGGAGCTCCTTGTGGGCATCAACTACCTCTGGAGATTCGAGAGGGAGGTGAACAACCGAGCGCTGCTCCTCCTCCAAGTCCAAGCAGTACACCTCAAATTCCAACACCACAACCCCTCCTCCGTAGACAATATAGACAATACTAATAATCACCATCATCATGAAAAAATAAAAAATTGAGAATATTAATTGGGCTTTATTTTCTCTCTCTCTCTCTCTCTTTTTTTCTTTTTTCTCTTTTTTTTTTTTAACGAATTGATGATAGCAGAGT
>NC_033623.1:9750345-9825831 GCF_001540865.1 Ananas comosus | reverse complement strand
TGTTTGCTGGCTCAAGAAAATGAAGAGAAAGAAGAGCAAGCTATTTATTATTTAAGCCGACGTTTGCTAGATACAGAGAAACGGTACTCGGCTATAGAAAAATTATGTTTAGCTTTATATTATGCATGCACAAAATTGAGATATTATATTTTGTCAATTGAAGTATCGGTGATATGTAAGACCGATTTGATAAAATATATGTTATCCAAGCCAGTGCTGCGAGGACGTATTGGGAAGTGGATATTGGCTTTATCCGAGTTCTCTCTTAAATGTTCCTGCTAAAGCTATTAAAGGCCAGGCTATAGCTGATTTTCTGGCTGATCACCCATGTGTAGAAATAGAGGAGCCGATACAGAATGTAATCGGTTGTCAACCTTGGGTATTATACTTTGACGGTTCAAAAACAACTGAATCTGCAGGAGTAGGGATAGTGATACAGTCACCTGAAGGTTATATTTGTCAATTTGCATTTAAATTGGATTTCGGCTGTTCCAACAACCAAGCCGAATATGAGGCCTTGATAATCGGCCTTGAAATATTGCAAGAATTGAAAGTTAAGTCAATCAAAGTCATCGGTGACTCACAGTTAGTGATCAAGCAGGTTAAAGGAAAATACCGATGTGAAAATCCAAATTTGCAAAATTATCTGAGAAAGACATTAGAATTATTATGCAATTTCGGAGAAGCCGAACTTGAACATTTGAAAAGACAAGAAAATGAAAGGGCAAACGAATTGGCCCAATCGGCTTCAGGGTACAGAGAACCGAAATCAGAGTCAATAATAATACACAAGAGACTGCTACCTTCGGTTCATATACGAAAGCCGATCATAGCTCCTGTAGAAGTAAAAGATGACTGGAGGAAATCATTAATTAAATATTTGGAGGATCCCAATACAAGGGTTGATTATAATATTCGAAGAAGGGCTCTCGGCTACTGCTTATTAGACGGTCAACTATACAAAAGAACAGCCGAAGAAGTTTTATTGAAATGTTTAGGGCCGGAAGAAGCTCTATTGGTAATAGGGGAAACACATGAAGGAATATGTGGAACCCATATGGCAGGAAAAAAGTTAAGATGGACCATTCGGCACCTAGGATATTATTGGCCAACTATGCATCAAGATTGCATAGAGTATGCCAAGGGTTGCCAAGAATGTCAATTTCATGGCCCGATTCAGAGGGTTCCTGCCTCTGAGATGTACGCAATAATTAAACCATGGCCTTTTCGAGGATGGGCCATTGATTTAATTGGAGAAATTCAGCCGAATTCATCGGCTGGTCACAAATTTCTAATAGTAGCCATCGATTATTTTACTAAGTGGGTGGAAGCCAAACCCACTCGGTTGGTTACACAAAAGAAAATTATTGATTTTGTTGAAGATCATATAATTCATCGCTTTGGGATTCCTGAGACCGTTACAACCGATCAAGGGACAATGTTCACAGGAGGACAGTTCGTTCGGTTCATTGAATCTCGAAAGATAAAGCTGCTCCATTCGTCTCCTTATTATGCCCAAGCGAATGGGCAAGTAGAAGCAGCAAATAAGATAGTCGTTAACCTTATGAAACGACATATCGGAAAGCATCCAAGAAAATGGAACGAAAAGCTTTCCGAAGTATTATGGTCATGCCGAACCTCAGTGAAAACGGCAACAGGGATGACACCATTCCAATTAGTCTACGGCCATGAGGCCGTAATTCCAGCCGAAATAACAGTTCCTTCTTTAAGGATAGAAAAACAAAAAAATCTTTCGGCCGATGAATATAGTCAGTTAATGAAAGACAAAACAGAAGAACTGACAGACACTCGGTTGATAGCTTTAGATAATATGCAAGCTTACCAGAGCCGAGTACGTAATGCGTATAATAAGAAAGTCCGATCAAAGACATTTGCCATTGGTGATTTGGTACTTCGACTGGTTTTTCCGATCGGTCAAAAAGACCGAGTGTATGGGAAATGGTCTCCAAATTGGGAAGGACCATTTCAGGTTAGTCGAGTTACAAGAGGAAATGCGTATTATTTGCAAAACAGAGATGGGTCAGAAAATGAAAAACCAATCAACGGTAAGTATTTAAAGAGATATTACCCATCCATGTGGGAAAATAATCAAAATCAGGATTAAATATTACAAGCCGAATCAAGATAATAAGTCTCTAAGTTGATTCCATTCGGCTATAAGATTGGCTTGGGCAGTTTCGGCAGCTTTCCTTCGGCGCTTCATCAGAGGATGCACTTTGTAAAGTTGGGAAAGTTCTTCTTTAAGCTTTATCCCTTCCTCCTTTTTAGATCTCAATTGATCTTTTAATTGAAGTCGACGCTCGGAGGTATGCGCCAGAGTGGACTCGGCTGCTGCCAATTCTTCTTTAAGTGAGGAGATTCGCTTTTGCAGAGCCGATTCTTGATCAGCTAATTCTTTATCCTCTCGATGCACCTCAGTATGCGGAGCTGCTATATCAGGTATATTTTTCTTGAAATGATCAACGCGATAAAAATGTTGATCTAAAGTTACAAGTTCGGCACCTAAAGATTGCTGCCGAGCCAAAAAAGATGAAAGTTGGAGTGATAAGGTTGACACAAAATATTTGATACCAGGGGAAACATCCGATCGATCGGCTAAGTCGAGTAAAAGGGCATATAGCCGATCAGACTGCTCGGGAGTCTGAGCTAAATTCGGAATTCCGATGCCAAATATTTTAAGACATTCATCGAGCTTATTCTGGGTATCTGATGAAATGGTCACAGTCGAAGAATCATCCCCCTCATTGGAGCTAGGGCTTGAAGTCAAAAAAGAATGAAGAATTGCAAATAAAGGATCATCAGGAATAGAGGAAGAAGCTCCCTGAGTCGAATGGGGAGGAGTATTGACTTTGTCCTCAAAGGTTCGCTCAAGAGGTATCTGGTTTCGTTCAGCCTCTGTAGTCGATGTTAGGATAGGACTGAAAAGAGGTGACGAAGCCTCACTCGGCAACGGCGTCGCGCTCGCCGTTTTTATAGATCTTTTTGTTTTTTCCATCCCGCTCTTTCTCTCAAGTCGGGCTTCACGACGAAGTGGTCTTTCCATCTGCATCTTCGAGTAATAAGCAAGAAGGGCTTGCTCAGGGAAAGACTGTAGTAAAAGAAAACTATAAATAAATAAGAAATGTTGACTAATTATTTCGGCTTACCCCAACATCAATTGGTTCAGATAAGATGGGGGATTGTCCAGTAGCCGAAGACGGTGTAATAGTTTCTTGCGTTGGAAAGTCAGCCGAAGGAATGTCTTCGGCTCTGTCTTTAGTGATTTCAGCCGAAGATGTGCATTCGGTTTGTTGAAATTTTCTTTTGGCCACTGACTTGCGCCGTTTTGAGGATGGTGGAGGAGTGACTTTAACAGCTTCAATCGGTTTCTTGTCGGAGACTGGGACCGATGGAGAAGCAGGGATTGACTACGACCAAGACGAATAAAGAAATGATAGATTACCGAGGAAAATAGTGGAGTATCAGAAATTGTTTTCGGTGGAGACTCAGTCTCGGTTGAAGAATCTCTGCTCGGAGTAGTGGCTGTATATAAAAAATATATATATATATATATAAATATAAATTATTACAGCCATATTGGAGGAAAATTTATAAACAAGCATCAGAGGACCAACCAAGTGGATGGATGGTTTTGCGGAATGCTCGAGGCAAAGAAAGATCAAAGAAGCTGTTAGTAAACTGATCCCATGTGGTAGCATAGCTGGAAAGGGCTACTCCTGTATAGTTCGGACGAAAGCTTGCTAGCTGAAAGAAGCGCCTGAGACGATTTCCCATGGCCGAAAGCTTGTCAGCTTCAAATATGCTTTTGGTGGGAGGACGATGATCGGCCGTGTTGGCCGTAAAAAATTTAGAAGGAGCTGGGATCGGTTGAATGAGTCCAAACTGCCGCGCTACATACTGAGGAGAGTAAACCTCAGTGCTCGGTAGTAACTTTGAACGCGATTTAAGCCCCACATGAAGATCCCGGGGGGCTAGATAGGAATACCATACATCTGAATGTTCACCAGCACGAGAAGAAGATAGTTCGCCTTGAAGGGCTTCAAATCGAGCCAGGAACCAAGAGGGTCCGGTGAGACGATCAACAAAAGGAGCCCAAGAAATAGCTGAATCAGATGATGGCTCATAAAAAGCCTTAAAATAAGTCAGAAAATCAGAAGGTTGACCAGAGGTCATCGGCTGTGGACAGCCGAGAGCTAGCCCATAAGAATCAAACTGGGCAGCTGAAATAGGATTGAAAGGGGATTGACATAAAGCTGGGATATAAAATTGAAGAAACATTTGCAAAAACCAAAAAACGCCACACCGAGAGCCAATGGCGATGCCATCACCTGAAGGTAGTGACTTAATGTAATAAAAAATTTCTCTGTAAACGAAAGCAAGGAAATATGGCCCTAAGGCCAACTTATCGCCATTAGATAAACCGATGGCGATCGGAACAAAATCTCGATTGATTTTTTGCGAACGAGTGCAGAAAAGATTATGGCACAACCAGTATAGGAGGAACGCCGTATGTTCCTGTCTGGTGACTGGAGCAGGGGATTCACCTGCAAATTTTCGGAGGAATTTGGAGTAAGCCAAATCATTAAGATCGAGGTGTGCTTCGAAATCAGACACACCATCAGGATTGTAGGCCATAGAAAGGGTGACGCCATGAGGGCGTAAGCCGACAATGGCGGCTACATCAAAAAGAGTAGGGGTTAGAGGTCCTCTTTTGAAAAGAAAAGTATTGGAAATAGGGGACCAGAAACAAAGAGCGGCAGCCAGAAGAAGATTATCGGCTATAGGAGGGTGCCGAGATAATTGAATCGCTTCATAAATGCCGATTTCTCGCCAGGAGGCGCCGTAAACAGATTCTACTCTATCTAATCAGGCCAAATACGCTTCAGAGACACTTGGCCAAGTCCTGAGACTCTTCCCTGTCGAAGCTGATGAGTACCAAGAATGGAGATGAATAACTTTTTTTAGAGGAAATCCCTCATCAGAGAAAGGGGAGTCAGTAGGGGATGGTATGTCTAAAAAAGAAGGTCCTAATATAAACCTAGAAGGATCTAAATCAACGAAGGGTTTGAGTATAGTATAGTCAAGAGATGAATGAGAAGGAAGAGGAGGAACCAGAGACATTGTTCAAAAGAAGAGAAGAGCCGAGAAATTCGATTAGGAAAAGAAAGAAGAATTGAAAGAGACAAAAGAATGGGAAGCTTGATGAAGAAGAAAAGGCCGTCGTATCGAACTATTGCGTCGATTACGAGTCCCGAAGTTGGCTATAATGATGAATAGACGGCGGTAATTAAGATGACCTAATTAATGCAGCGTATGAGACAAAACTGATGTGATCAAGGCTGTGGAGAAAAGAATCAACGGCCAAGGTTAAAACTGTACGAAAGATTATGTCACGAATCGCTGCAGATCTCGTCAGAAGATTTGAATTTGATTGGACCGAGAAACATGCCTCGGATCAAGTTTGCTTTCGGCAATAAGAAGTTGAAGATCGCGCCAGCTACCGAAGCGCCGCTTCGAAAGCTGCCGAGGGGCAATTGTTGAACCAATCCGGCGCAGACACTTGGCACACTGAGTCAAAGCGCTGGATCGGGAGCACGGAAAATGCGCCAGGAGATATGAGCCGCGTTTGTTCAAAAAACGTGACAACTGCAAGTGGTTATGGGCGGTTCCTAATGGCAGTTCCAATCGGTCGAACGTGGTCCTTCGAATCCGGAGAAGATGGCCGATCGTGCGATAACTAAACACAATGGGAAAATATATAAATAAGCCTGTAGTACCATGAAAAGGGGTCTTCGCCCCTGCGCACAAGAGACCACCTTTATTGTTTATTTTCTCCTCGCTTTTTCCTAGGAGTAGTGCTTGTAACTTAGCCTCTTTGAAGTCTGTCTGCCTTCCGGGCATCACTTCATTATAAACGTCTTGGAGTCTGTCTGTCTTCCGGGCATCACTCCCTTGTACACTTCGGAGTCTATCTGCCCTCCGGGCATCACTCCCTTCTTATTAATACAAAGTCGTTTTCCGCTACTCAGGCCAACCAGATCTTGTTTTGTCCTGACTATTCGGTTCATCTCTCAGCCTGAGTATAGGCCTCACCTGTCATTCGGCTCGTCTTGCCGAAGCAAATGTACTAAGGAGGTTTTCGGACCTGGCCGATTTGATCCCTCATCGGTCGAATCGCTTGACCCGTCGCGGGCGCAAACTTCGAGGGTCACGATCAGCAGCCGATTTCCACTTCGACACACTTCCCGAGGAGGGTCAAAACATCAGGAAATTCGGAAAACAATAATTTTTTGGCACGCCCGGTGGGACGCATATTCGAGGTAAATTTGAATTTGATTATGGCTGACGACAACACCATGAATCTCCGTAATAGGGTCATTCCCAGAAATCCTGGGAGTGAACAGCCCAGTAATTCGGAGAATGTTGTGGAGCGCCAAGCAGTTTTACCGACAGAAGGTGAAACTAGCGGTCAATTCGGCCAACAAGAGCCTAGCTTGACCCAAGCACTTGGCCAAATGACTAGGGTCCTACAGACTTTGGACCAAAATAGTCATGCAAGTACCGCACGGCTGGACGCCGTTTTGGCCGCAATCACGGCCTCTAACGAAAATATAGCCCGAATAGGGCAGTTGTTAACTCGAAACGACCAGCCGATAGCAGGCCTTCAAGTGCCTGTGGTAACACCAGTGTTACAGAATCCGGTAACACCGGTGGGTGGCCAGCCTCAATACCAGGGGGTACAGTATCAAGCGTTTTATAGACTGGCTGTCGGTAATGCCGGTCAACAGCCTGAAATGGCTTGGGGTTTACTTCCACCCCCTCCGATGGCAGCCTACCAACCTCACAATGTAGAGGCTAGGGGGCATCTCCCGAATGCACAAGGGGTTAATCCCTTAGGGCAAAATATTGGGATTCAACAACCATTGAACCCAGTACCAGCGCAGGCCCCCTTGCCGGGTATTAATAATGAAATATACGCGCAAATAGAAGAAGCAATCCGAAACACTTTCGGAGTAGGCACAAGGCCGGCAATGCGGCCTGTATTCAGATCACCATATCCTGTTAATATAGATGTGGAACATCCATATCCGGCAAATTGGAAGATGCCGAAATTTGACAAATTTTCTGGAGACGAGACCGAAAATACGGTCGAACATGTCGCCCGATTTACAGCCCAATGTCGCGAAGCTGCGGCAGATCCTTTTTTGAAATTAAGATTATTTAATACTTCATTAACCAAGACAGCTTTTACCTGGTATACGAGTTTACCTGCTAATTCCGTCCGAGACTGGGACGAATTAGAAGGTAAGTTTCATGAGCAATTTTATAGAACTGAGCCTGAGTTGTCAGTTGCAGACTTGGCTCAATTTAGACAAAAAATGGGAGAATCAGTTGATGAGTATTTAAACCGATTCAAAACGGCTCGAAGCCGATGTTTTGTGAGGATGCCGGAATCAGAATTTGCCAGAATGGCATTTAATGGCATGCATTTTAAGATTAAGGATTATTTTGAAGATAAGTTTTTTCCAAATCTTTTTGATTTGGGAGTTCGAGTTGCTCAATACGAGCAATTTCGAAAAGGAAAAAATGAAGATCGGCCTAGGTGGAGCCGAAATAAAGATTGGAACAAAGGGAAAGAAAAAAATATTTCTTTCTTTGAAGAATCCTCGGCTCATGAGGAGCCGAATTCATCTGAAGAGGCAGAAAATTCGGCTGACGAAGCCGAAATATGTGCTGCTGAGATGGTGAAGAATAATCAACCATACAAATGTGCTTTGCTAAAACCTGCAAAGTCAAGAGAGGCAAAAGCACATGTGTCTGCGTTTAGTTATTCTTTTGATATATCTAAAACCGATTTTATTTTTGATCGGTTGTTAAAAGATGGACGAATTAAATTACAGGAAGGTCAAACCATACCTCCTGTTGAGGAGTTGAAACGTAGAAGATACTGCAAATGGCACCATTCATGGAGCCATAAAACTAGTGAATGCACTGCCTTTAAGAGACAAATTCAAAAAGAGATAAATGAGGGTCGGCTAATTTTTGCCGACCAGGAAAACAAAGATATGAAAATTGATAAGAATCCTTTTCCATCACAGATCAACACCGTGAATATGAAAGGAAAAGGGAAAGCGGCTGCAAAAAGGCAGATTCAAGAGGAAATAGAAGAAGGTCGGCTCATATTGGCCGACCAAGAAAATAAAAATCAAATAATTAACAAAATTTCATTTCCATTTCAGGTCAATATGGTGAATATCAAAGGAAAGGAAGTTTTAGACAAAGAGACCGCTGACAACGTGGCCCATGCCAAGAAACACCTTCGGCTATGCATTAGGTGCAAGGCCGAAATGACGAAAAAAGACTGGGAAGCAATCGTGAATGCCAAGAAAAGGGGAAACGAATGGAACGAATTGATGGCATTCTCCGAAGATTGGGATAATATTCCCGATGGTGAAGACCTAGAAGAAGAAGGCTCGGATGCAGCCTCTAACGACACCGAACCGGAAATAGATTCGGTTCAACACAAGAAAGACATCATGATGCAGAAAATTCTGCACGATTACTACAACAATAGGCGTGGAGAACGTCATGGCCGATGGGACTTCCAGGACAGACCTTTCGGCTCCAAACAAAGATTCCCTGGGTATCGGCCACATTGGCAACAACAAGCTAGGCCGAGACCAGACAGTTTGAACAGGAATGACCGAGGGGGAATAGGAATTCATCGGTCTGAAGCCGTTAGCAATGAGCTCGGCATTCAACCTTGGCCGAGACCGTCCGGCCCCAGTCGAACGTGCGCCAGGGAAAGAAGAAGAAATTTTGAAAAATGCATTTAAGAACGGTGAAGTACCGCGATGTGCCATGTAGAGATGAATGGGCCGACGTTGAAGTTAAACACTCCGGCCAGATAGGCGGTGTGGCCAGGATGTATTGACAAAAACTCAGACAACCGTCGGCAGCAGCAGAATACAGCCGAAGCAAGCAACGATGTCATGAGGGACGGGCGAAAGGCGATAAGGGCCTTCTAATGGTTTTGAGACGCGCCTGATGAGCAATCACACCGCTTTTCATCCATTAAAGAATGATCACGGAGCGCAGCGCGGGCGCGGTTTCATTCATTAGCTCCCCAGTTGAAGTCAAGAAGCTAGAGCGCTCAACGAGGCCGAATCAGAAGATAAGATGATCAGGAGGGAGTTGGGAAGAAAAAATAGCTTCCTCGAGACTATGATTTCAAAAGAGAGAGTGGCCTCCGAAAAGAAAGGGTAGTCCCGGTATGGAAAGTGACTTCTGCTGAAACAGCCAAGGAGTTCGGAAGGAGAAGAAACAAAGGACAAAGGAAAATCAGCGAAGATCACCGGGACTGAGGTAAACATGGTGTTATGCTCTTGCCTCCAATCTTTAAAGCAGAGTTTATCGAGTATGAAAATATAAAGCAGTCGAGAGGGAAGATGGGCTTAGAGTAGTCAGTTCAATTAGAAGATGTTCTATCGGGCCCGATGCCGAGTGGTTCTTTGAGGAACCTTCGGGCCATTGCCAGATGAGGTTTATAAGACTCTTTTTATAAAAGCTTTGAATGGAAGGTCGGCGGTAGGCCGAGGTTGATGAGTGGACGGCGGTGCCATGGTTAACGTAATGCCTACTCTTCTCTTTAAGAAGTTAGGCAAAGAACGAAGACGAATTGAAGCCTAACTGATTCGATCATGACCGATTTCAAGGAATATGGTCAACAAGCCGAGGAGTGCTTAACCACCGAACTGTACGGTAGGTTCGAAAACTTTAAAAACTGCATTTTTTGCTTGGTAGATGCAGATAGTCACTACAACTACTGCAGGGGCGTGACTGGATCCATGCGGAATGAGTGCTTGTGCCCTCTACACTCCATGCGGAAATTGTTCCAGTGGATGGAGAAAGGTAGAAGAAGTCCGGGCGAGGACGGGCCTTCAAATGATTAGATGGTTAACTGTATGGAAGACATCGCACATCACAACTGGGCGATGCTGCATCCAGACCAGATTTTCTTGTGGAGTACGGAGAGGGAATTCAACTAGTTCTGTTCTAAAGGATATCAATACTTATGGCTGGCCGTTTGAAAGCACCAGATGTTAAATGATCCCACAGAATCAGGATAAGAGGCTTGGCATAAGCCTCAGCAAGATGAGCATTCAACAAGATCGGCTATGAGGTAACTCGGCTCTCAAGCGCGCATGGTTTGCACGATTGGAAGTCGCTAGTAAGGCCGGAGAAGATCATAAAAATGACTTCGCGTTTCAAAAAACGGGAAGGAAGCTCAAGCGGAATCAGCCAAAAAGACCAGAATCATATGAGGTGAATTGGCAACCAGCGAAGGAGAATTATGAGAATCGCCATTAAAAACCGACCGAGAAAAAGTTGGAGACCCAGGACTTAGTTGTAGAGGTAACACCTTATGGGTCTCATGAAGACAACACGCCAACGTCTCATAAGTTCCAAGCTGGTCGGTTCAAGCCAACAAGAAGAATGAAGAAGAACTTTGCGAGAATACAAAGATTCGTTTCGCTTGAGGCTATCAAGAAATTGCCAGGGTTGAGCGAGAAATTGTAGTGTAGACAGCATCGGCTGGCCTATCAAAGAAGGGTTTAAGCCTTTTAAACAACCGGTCGTAGGTATAGAGCCGAGTATTGTACTTCAGATTAAAATAATATTGAAAATCGTTTTTAAAGGCGGGAATTTAGTTAGAGCGGCCCGTGTATCGTTGATTGGGTGTCTAATATAGTTCCAGTACGTAAAAAGAATGGTAAACTCAGAGTTCTGTATGACTTTGGAACTTAAATTTTAGCTACACCGGGTAAAGATGAACTATTCAATTGCCTGATAGCCGATATTTGTTAGTTAGATTCGGTGGCTGCGGTAATGAATTATTGTCCTTTATGGTGGACATGCTGGTTATAATCGAAATATTATTATTGCTGAGGAAGACCGTGGCTAAAACTGGCTTTTAGATGCGCCCCGGCGCTTCAATCTGGGAACTTTTGAATCGGCGGTTGTTTATGCCGTTCGCCGCCTTAAAAAATGCTGGGAGTACCTTACAAAGGAAGCCGATGAATTTTATGTTTTCACGAATTTAATCAGGCAAGATGTTGGAAGGTCTATATTGATGATATGTCTATGCAAGTCAGAGTCGCAAGCGAACATCTGGATCGACTTTAAAACTCGCTTTTGAGAGAATTGGACGAAAATATAATTTCTAAAAAATGAATCCTTTCGAAATGCGCATTGGGGTGGTTTCCGGCAAAAGGAACAATTTTCGTAGGATTTTTGGTGTGCATTAAGGAAAGGAATTGAAATTGATAAAAATAAAGCAAAAGCAATAGTGAGAGTTATCACACCCAAATGGCCCAAAAAAGGATTGCAGAGTTTGTTCCGGGGAAAGATAAACTATCTTCGAGGTTTTATATCCAATTTAGCGGAGAATTCCAGGGCGTTTTTGTTGACCTTTCGCGCCATTACTTCGGCTGCAAAGATAAGGAAGAAATTGTTTGGGCAGAGGCAACAGCAGCCCGAGGCATTTCTGAAAGTATAAAAAGAGATTTATCAAAAACCTCCGGCTATTGGTACCTCCAAACCGAATCAGCCGATTGAAAGCTATATATATCGGCTGGTAGCATCGAAATTTAGAGGATGTTTTTGTTGGCTCAGAAATGACGAGCAAAGAAAGCGAGCAAGCTAATTTATTATTTAGCCGACGTTTGCCTTAGATCACAGAGTAAACGTGTACCTGGCGGCCTATAAGAAAAATTATTGTTTAGCTTTATATATGCATGCACAAAATCTCGATATTATTATTTTTGTCAATTGAGAGTATCGGTGATATGTAGACCGATTTGATAAAAATATATGTTATCCAAGCAGTGCTGCGGAGACGTATTGGGAAGGGTAGTATTGGCTTTATCCGAGTTCTGTCTAAATGTTCCTGCTAAAGCTATATAAGGCCAGGGGCTATCAGCGGATTTTCTGAGCTGACTACCATGTGTAGAAATAGAGGAGCCGATACCAATGTAGAATCGGCTTGTCAACTTGGGTATTATACTTTGACGGTTCCAAAACAAATGAATTCTGCCAGGATAAGATATGTAGTACATGTCACCTGAGAGGTATAGTGTGTCGAATTTGCCATGTTAAATTGGATTTCGGCTGTTCCAACAACCCAAGCCGTAATATTGAGGCCTTGATAATCGGCTGAAAATATTGCAAATTGAATTAAAGTTAAGTCAACAAAGCATCGGTGAACTCACATGTTAGTGATCAAGCAGTCCGTTAAAGTGAAAATACGATGTGAAAATTACCAAATTTGCCAAATTATCTGAGAAAGAACATTAGAAGTTATGCCAATTTCGGAGAAGCGAATTGAACATTTGAAAAGACAAGAAATGACATAGGGCAAACGTAATTGGCCCAATCGGGCTTCAGGGTCAGGTAGACACCGAAATCAGAGTCGGACTAATAATACACACAGACTGCGTACCTACTTCGGTTCATATACGAAAGCCGATCATCAGCTCCTGTAGAATAAAAATAGACTGGAGAAAATCATTAATTAAATATTTGGAGGATCCCAATACAATGGGTTGATGTTTAATATTCAGAACGAAGGGCTCTCGCCTCGCTTATTAACGGTATATATCAAGAAGAACAGCCGAAGAAGTTATGTTATGAAATGTTTTAGGGCCAGAGAAAGCTCTATTGGTAATAGGGGAAACACATGGAACGGAATATGTAACCCACATGCAGGAAAAAAGTTACAGTGGACCATTCGCACCGTAGGAATATTATTGGCCAACTATGCCACCAAGATGTATAGAGTATTGCAAAGGTGCCAAAATGTTCAATTTTCATGGCCATCCAGAGGTTGTTCCTGCCTCTGGATGTACGGAAATAATTGAAACCATGGCCTTTTTGAGGATGGGCAGCATTGATGTTAGTTGGAAAATCCAGAGCCGAATCCTTCATCTGTTGGTCGACAAATTTCAATAGTAGCCCACGATTACTTTACTAAGTGGGTTAGAAGCCAAACCCACCTCGGTTGGTTATCACAAAGCGCAAATTTTGATTTGTTGAAGATCATATAATTCATCGCGTTTGGGATCCCGCGAGACCATTACAATACCGTCCAAGGACGAATGTTCACAGGAGACAATGTCGTTTCGGTTATTGAATCTCAAAGATAAAGCTATCTCCATTCGTGCCTCCCTTATTTATGCCAAGCCGAATGGGCAAGTAGCAGTCAGCACAATAAGATAGTCGTTTAATCTCATGAAACGACATATTGGAAAAATCCAAGAAAATGGAACGAGAAAGGCTTTCCGAAGTAATTATGGTCATCGCCGAACCTCAGGTAAAACGGCAACAGGATGACACCAATTCCAATTAGTCTACGGCCATGAGGCCGTAATTTCCACGCCGGAAATAACAGTTCCCTTCTTTAAGGATAGGAGAAACAAAAAAATCTTCGGCTGATGAATATAATAGTTGATGAAAGATAAAACGGAAGAACTGACAGATATCGTTGATAGCTTTAGATAATATGCAAGCGTTACCAGCAGCCGACGTGCGTAATTGCCGTATAAATAAGAAAGTTCGATCAAAGACATTTGCCATTGGTGATTGGTACTTGCGACTGGTTTTTCCGATCGGTCAGTAAAGACCGACGTGTATGGAAAGTGCGTTCCTAAAATTGGAAGGACCATTTCAGGTTAGTTCGAGTTACAAAGAGGAAATGCTGTTATTCAACAAAATGTGCGACGAGCCCACCGACACCGGGACATCCTAGCCGTATGCAGTCGCAGTCAAGGATATGAAAAACCAATCGAACGGTAAGTTATGTTAAAGAGGGATATTATCCATGCCATGTGGCGAAGTAATAAAATCAAGATTAAAATATACAGCCGAATCAGATAATAAGTCTCTATAAGCGCTGAGGTCCATTGGCTATAAAAGATTGCTTGGGCAGTTTCGCAGCTTTCCTTCGGGCGCTTCATCAGAGGATGCACTGTGTAAAGTTGGGGGAAAGGTTCTTCTTAAGCTTATATCCTCCTTCCTCCTTTTTAGATCTAATTGGATCTTTTAATTGAAGTCGACTTTTGGGTATAGGGAGCGCTAAGAGTGGAACTCGGTTACCGCACAATTCTTCCTGTTAATGGAAGAATTCGCTGTTTGCCCAGCAGCGATTCCTGATCAGCTATTCTTTATCCTCTCGATGTACCTCAGTATGTGGAGTGCTATAAGTCGAGGTATGTTTTTCTTGAAAATCAAATCAACGCGATTAAAATTTGACTAAGTTACAATGTTCGGCACCTAAAGATTAGCTGCGAAGCCAAAAAAGATGAAAGTTGGAGTGATCAATGGTTGACACAAAATCTATTTGAATACCGAGGAGAAATATTGACTCGATCGGCTAATATGAGTAAGAAGGACATAGAGCGCATCAGACTGCTTTCAGGAGTTGAGCCTAAATTTGGAATTCCGATGCCAAATATTTTAAGACATTCATCGTTCAGCTCTATTCTGGGTATTCTGATGAAATGGGTCACAGTTAGAAGAATCTCACCACTCATTGGAGCATGGGCTTGAAGTCAAAAAAGAATGAAGAATTGCAAATAAAGCGATCATTCATGTTGAATAGAGGAGAAGCTCCCTGAGTCGAATGGGGAGGAGTATTGACTTTGTCCTCAAAGGTTCGCTCAAGAGTATCTGGTTGTCGTTCACCTCTGTTATCGATTGTTAGGAGACTGAAAAGAGGTGACGATGCCATCACTCCGTCAAAGGCGTCGGGCGCTCGCCGTTTTTATAGATCTTTTTGTTTTTTCCATCCCGCTCCTTTCTTCTCAATCGGGAATTCACGACGAAGTGGTTCTTTCCGATTCTGCATCTTCGAGTAATAAGCAAGAAGGCTTGCTCAGGGGAAAGACTGTAGTAAAAGAAAACTATAAATAAATAGAATGTGTGAACTAATTATTTCGGCTTACCCCAAACATCAATTGGGTTCAGATAAGACTGGGGGATTGTCCAGTAGCCGAAGAACGGTGTATATAGTTTTTGCGTTGGAGAAGTCAGCGAAGGAATGATCTTCGCTCTGTCTTTAGTGATTTCAGCGAAATGTGCATTCGGTTGTTGAAATTTTCTTTTTGCGCAGACTTCGAGCGATCGTTTTGAGGATGGTGGTAGGAGTGACTTTAACAGCTTCAAATCGGTTTCTTGTCGGAGACCTAGGACGATGGAGAAGCAGGGATTGACTACGTACCATGACGAATAAGAGAATGATAGATTACGGCCGAGGAAAATACGTGGAGTATCAGAGAATTTTTTCGGTGGGAGACTCAGTCTCGGTTGAGAAATCTCTGCCGGGAGTAGTGGCTGTATATAAAAAATATATATTATATATAGTAAAATACGTAAATATATACAGCCATATTGGACGAAAATTTTATAAACAAGCATCAGAGGACCAGAACCAGTTGATGGATGGTTTTTGGCGGAATGCTCCGAGCAAAGAAAGACAAAGAAGCTTGTTAGTAAACCTGAATCCCATTGTGGTACATAGCTGGAACAGGTACTCTGTATGTTCCGGGACGAAAGCTTGCTAGCTGAAGAAGCGCCTGAGACGATTTCCATGGCCGAAAGCTTGTCAGCTTTCAATATATGCTGTTTGTGATGTGAGACGTATTGAATCGGCCGTGTTGGCCTGTAAAAAATTAGAAGGAGCTGGGATCCGGTTGAATGAGTCCAAAACTGCGCGCTACATACTGAGCGAGAGTAAACTCAGTGCCTCGGTAGTAACTTTGAACGCCGATTAACCTCCAACATGAAGGCTTCGGGACTAATAGAGATACCATATCATCTTGAATGTTCACCAGCACGAGAAAGATAAGTTCGCCTTTTGAAGGGCTCAAATCGAGCCAGGAACAAAGAGGGTCCGGTGAGTACGATCAACAAAAAGGAGCCCAAGAAATAGCTGAATCAGATGATGGCTCATAAAAAGCCTTAAAATAAGTCAGAAAATTCAGAAGGTTTGACCACCGAGCGTCATCAGTGCTGTGGACAGCCTGAGAGTAGCCCATAAAGAATCAAACTGGGCAGTGAAATAGGATTGAAAGGGATTGACAGTAAAGCTGGATATAAAATTGAAGAAACATTTGCAAAAACCAAAAACGCCACACCGAGAGCCAAATGCGATGCCATCACCTGAAGGTAGTGACTTTAATGTATAAAAAATTTCTCTGTAACGAAGCAAGGAAATATGCGCCTAAGGTCCAACTGTATCGCCATTAGGAAAACCGATGGCCGATCTGAACAAAATCTCGATTGATTTTTGCGAACGGTGCAGAAAAGATTATGCACAACCAGTATAGAGAACGCCGTATTGTTCCTGTCTGGCGACTGGAGCAGGGGATTCACCTGCAGAATAATTTTCGGAAGGAATTTGGAGTAAGCCAAATCATGTAGATCAAGGGTGTCAAATTAGAGCACACTCATCCAGGATTGTAGTCCATTAGAAAGGGTGACGCCATGAGGGCGTAAGCGGCACAATGGCGGCTACATCAAAAAGAGTAGGGTTTAGAGGTCCTCTTTTGAAAAGAAATAGTTATTGAAATAGGGGACCATTGGAAACAAGAGCGGCAGCCAGAAGAAGATTATCGGCCTATAGAGGTGCCGAGCATAATTGAATCGCTCATAATGCCGATTCCTCGCCAGGAGGCGCGCGTAAACAGATCTACTCTTATCGTAATCAGGCCAAATTCCGCTTCAGAGACACCTTGGCAAGTCCTGGACCTTCCTGTCGAAGCTGGACGAGGTACCAAGAATGAAGATGAATAACTTTTTGTTAGAGGAAAATCCCTCATCAGAGAAAGGGCGAGTCAGTAGGGATGGTATTGTTCAAAAAGAATGTCCTTAAATACTAACACTAGAAGGATCTAACATCCAACGAAGGTTTAGTAAAGAATAGTCAAGAGGATATATGAGTAATGGAAGAGGAGGAACCAGAGACATTGATTCAAAAGAAGAGAAAGGAGCGAGAAATTCGATAGAAAAGAATAGAGATTGAAGAGACAAAATGAGGAAGCTTGATGAAGAAGAAAAGGCGTCGTTATCGAACTATTTGCGTCGAATTACGAGTCGCCGAAGTTGGGCTATAATGATGAATAGACGGCAGTAGATTAGAGATGAACCTTAATTAATGCAGCGTATGAGACAAAACTGATGTGATCAAGCCTGTGGAGAAAAGAATCAACGCACAGGTTAAAACTGTACGAAAGATTGATGTCACGAATCGACTTGCAGATCTCGTCAGAAAGATGTTGAATTGATTGGGAACGAGAAACATGCCTCGGATCAAGTTTGACTTTCGGCAATTAAGAAAGTGAATATCGCCGCCAGCTCACCGAATGCCCCGCTTCGAAGCTGCCGACGGGCATTGTTTGAACCAGATCGGTCGAGACACTTGGCACACTGAGTCAAAGCGCTGGTCGGGAGCGACGGACAAAGTGCCGCCAGAGATGATGATGTCCCGCGTTTGTTCAAAAATGTGACAACTGCCAATGGTTATGAGGCGGTTTCCTAATGGCAGGTTCCAATCGGCTCGAACGTGGTCCTTCGAGATCCGGAGAAGATGGCCCGACGTGGCCGCGACTACATACACAATGGGAAAAATAATAAATAATGCCTGTAGCTACCTTGAAAAGGGGTCTTCGCCCCTGCGCACAAGAGACCACCTTTATTGTTTATTTTTCTCCTCGCTTTTCCCTAGAGTGGTATGCTTGTAACTTTCAGCCTCTTTTGAAAGTCTGTCTGCCTTCCGGGCATCACTTATTATAAACGTTTGGAGTCTGTCTGGTCTTCGGCATCATCCTTGTAACACTTCGGAGTCTATCTGCCCTGCCCGGGCATCACTCCCTCTCTTATATAATACAGAGAGCTCGTTTTCCGCTACTTCAGGCAACCAGACTCTTGTTTTGTCCTGACTACTTCGTTTCATCTCTCAGCCTTGAGTATTAGGCCTCACCTGCATTCGGCTCGTCGTTTGCGAAGCAAATGTACTAAGGAGGTTTTCGCGACCTCGTGCCGATTTGATCCCTCATTCGGTCAATCGCTTGACCCGTCGGCTGGGCGCTATAACTTCGAGGTCACGACAGCAGCGATTTCCACTTCGACACACTTTCCTGAGGAGGTCAAACATCAGGAAATTCGGAAAACATACAAACTTCAAATACATTTATGGTTGTTTCGACTTTCTCACTTTTATATTTTGTGGTTTAAAGTGATATCAATATACCTTTGATTTTATTCTCTCTTTTCGTCAGTTCTCCGTTAGGATTTCGTTAAATTATATACAAAAAATTTCAAATACCCCAGTTAGCTTTATCGAGTATTACTTTAATAACCCTTTAGTTTTAACTTTGTCATGATTTAACGAAAAAAAGTTTAGTGGATGAAATAATAAGAAGAGAAAAATAAAACCAAGGAGTACGAAAGTGATACATTTTAACTATATGGTACTAAAATGAGAAAGTGTGACAACTATAGTGATGATATTTTGCAAGTTTTTTTTTTTTTTTTTTTTTTGGTGTCCTTTATTTACCAAGCATCTATCTTAATTTCAAACTTACTAAATTCTTTTGACTTTTAGTAAATTAAAAAAAAGTTATAAAAGAAGTGAAAAAAAAATAGTTATTAAATTGAGATTGTTGTAGAATTATAATGCAATGTGGATTATATATAGATCTATCAACTTTTTGTTTATTATTGTGTAATTGCCAGTGATCTCAAAAAATAAGATTTTAAGGGATATAAGTGATGGAAAATTAACAGGAGATATTTTTTGTGAGATATTATTTTTTTTTTATAAAAAATACATTAGTATTTATTTTTTATTAAATAGGATAAATAAGCATTACTTTTTTAATTTTCTTATTAGTGTGTGGCGCGCTCGTGTTGCTCGCGTGTTGCTAGTTGCTACTAGATTTGAGACTTTGACTTGGGTATAAAAATGGTGGCATTTGATTCTTCGAATTGTACGTAGTAGTAAAGTTGAGACTTCTCGTGACCACTTAACGTGATCTTGACGCGGTGCAAAAAGTCCCCACATGTTGTGTTAAAGGGTGTGGTCTAATCCACTATAGGGGTGGCAACCCAGCTTGCTGTTCGTGAGCCAACTTATGTTCGGCATAACAGCACACACATACATATATATATATATATATATAAATTTTTATTATTTGATTTTTAGCCCAATTTAAATATAAAGCCAAATTTTTATTATTTCATAAATGAGCCGACCTCAGCTTGCTCGTATTCGCTCGCTCGTGTTCGGCTCGTTGACATCCCTAATCCACTACACTACAGTATGGACAAATTTAATACTGCATACACCTATATTAAGTGTATGATCTACATCCATTTACTTTTACTAGTTTTTACTAGAAAAAACTTCAAATATCACCTTCATGGTTTCACACTTTTTCAGTTAGTACCCCTATGGTTTAAAATGTATCACTTTAGTATTCTTTGGTTTCGTTTTTCTCTATCTGTTATCTCTTCTGTTAATTTTTTTTTTCATAAAATCAGTAATAAAGTTAAAATCATAGGGTACTAAAGCGAAAGCTCCGTGAACTATATAATACTAAAGTGAATATTCGATAAACCATAGATTGAGTTTATGAAGTTTTCTATATATGACTTAATGAAAAGTTAACGAAGGAACTGACGGAAAGAAAAAAAATAAAATCATATGGTACTAAAGTGATATACTTTAAATTATAGAGTACTAAAGTGAGAAAGCACGAAACCACAGAAATAAAATTTAAAGTTTACCCTTTTTATTAAAAGAATTTTGTTTGACCTATGAATGAAAAATTTGTTAAATTTACACTTGTATATGGGATGTATAAATAGCATTTTCAATTTAATATATTTGATTCATTGGATCTGACTAATTTATTAAATATTGTTTTTTTGGGTTTAATTAGTGTTCAACAGCCTCAGAAATCAATAAAAGTGGCGCTTAGTAAAGAATAAGATTTTGGGCTCTAAATGAAATCTCTCTCTCTCTCTCAAAAAAAAAAAAAAAAAAAAANTACTTTTAAAATACATCTGAGTAAGTGATAGAAGATAATTTATTTTAAAAAAATTTGAAACCAAAAAAAGAAAATATTATTTCAATTTTTTATTTTTTGTTGTCCGGTAAACACTGAATGAGATGGCTGCAAATAATCCGCAGCGCATTTCTACATCTTTTGATACACATAATTTTATTTAAAAATTAAAAAATACAGATACAATACGAAATGAGACCTAAAGTTTCTATTTTTATTGTAGAAAAATAGTATCGAAAGATTTAAAGTTTCCATTTTTATTGTAGAAAATATTATTGAAAGATTCAAATATGAAGCTTCTCCAAATAGTTTTATTATAATAATTTTATTGAATAATTAATGCTACATTTTAATACTGCATGACCAAACACTACAACAGAATTAGGTTATAGGGACACATGTTTGTGACACTTTTGAGTAAGTGTTCCATTTATGCTAAAACTTAAAAAAACATCTACTTATGCCTAAATATAAAGCCCAATCCAACCAAAAATAAAAGATTACTCTACTCAACCCACCACACCCAGTCCATTTGACCCGATTATAAACAGAAAAGAAAAAAAAAAAGAAAAATCAATTACCATCTTTTCTTCTCTCTTCATTCAATCCACTGAAATTCTAGACGAAGAGCCTTTCCTGTTGTCCTCCTCCGCGACCGCAGCCAACGAGATAGAGTTTCGGCGGTTGCTAAATGCTTAAATAAGTGTTGGTAAATTAGCAGCACCTTTTTAGGTTATAGTGACACTCTTTAACTGTCACTATATACTTAGCGATCCCACATATAGCAACAATTTTTAAAATTGTCGGTAATTTTACCTAGCAGCACTTTTTTGACATGTACCTATATTTAAAAGCGTCGCTATACACCGTTTTTGCTGTAGTGAAAGACCAATATTTCATGGATTCCGATATTGAAAATGAAGCATGTAGTGTTTTACGTTCTTCATTTTTATCAACTATAGGAACGAAAAAAAAAAAGGGCCAATTTCATACAGTTTTTTGTAAACATACCGAATAGCAAATATATTTTCATAAAGTTCAGTTCAACTTTTTATATTTATTTCTATAGAAGTCCAGTGATATTTATATTTCCCTCTTTGATTTGTCGACATTAAAGCATTATTTATTTTTTTAATAAAAGATAAGTGACATGATATTTTTGCCATTACAAATATCTTCCTTAACTATTAAAATTATGCAGAAATATTCTCTAAAAAATTTTTAATGGTCATTTTCTTCTTTTCTACCATCACAAATAATATAAGAAAAACATAAATGTCAATTTACCTCATTCACTAAAAAGGGTTAAGTATTTTAACTATAATTAATTATATTTTTTTAATGGATCTCTACAGTAGGGATATATTTGAAAATGTTAAAACTTAAGCGAAAATAAATATAAAATGTTGAACTTTGTAAGGATATATTTGCTATTCGATATGTTTATAGAGAGCTGTATATAATTAACCCTAAAAGAAATTACTAAACTGGTCTCAAACTTACACAACTCCTACCCAAACCCGCAAACACATCAAATTAAACGAAATCAAATCGACTCGGTTCCACTTCGAAAGGACATTAATTAATGGAACCAAATATCAACATGATCCTTAAAAAAAAAAAAAAAAAAAAAAAAAGGAGATTCTTGTGGATTGGTGTTATTGTATGAATTATAATAAGGTAGCTTAACACTTGCGACACATGGGGGGGTCAATCATGCCCAATCCATCACATGGTGCATGCTATGCTATTGTTTAAAACTCTACATTTGCTTTCCTATTGGGTACATGAGCAATTGTTTATTTGGTTTTTTTAGATGGTTGTTGCTTATTCTATTGGATCAAATGGTAATATTAATTGATAGATGAGTTGTTTGTCATTGGCATTTTGTGTCCTTAAAACATAAGTTATGTTAGTTTTGCAAATAATTTAATTAAAAAAGTTTTTTTTAGCATAGCTTACTTAGAGAATGATCGCATGTTACCACTTCATTTATTTGTTTTCAGATTAGTTGGAAAGTAAAATAGTAAGAATTCGAATTTGAAATCTCGGATACTACCATCAAGCTGTTATGTCACTTGTGCTAGAGACGGTCTATAGTGTAGCTTATCTGTATGGGAGTAATCGGTTCAGTTTTGTTTGATTTTTAGGTAATTCTTAAACCGAACCGAATTCTTTGGTTTGAAAAAAATTTACAACCCAACTGAGTTGAACCGGTTATTATTGGAACTGATCCAAACCAAATTGAATTAATTCGGGTTGGTTCGGTTTTGCAATTAAGTTTTAGATTGTCTATTTTCTTATGAATCAATTCATAATAATTTAAGAATCAAAATAGAATCATTATGAAATTATCACACAAAAACCTTGATCATAAATAAATAATTTTGAAAAATGTAATGCAATCAAGATTTGATCAAAAATATGAAATATTAACAACTAATTTAGATAAAATGTGTATATAATATTAATGTAATTCGGTTTTCNTTTGTTTAAATATAATTTTGTTTTCGAACGATTTTTTTCAAAATAAAAAATATTCGCATCCCATCGAATCTGGTGTTAAAATTAATCAGAATTTATCCTAACCAGTTTCATCCGTGCCAGCTCAGTTGTGCTAAATTTTTGTGTTTGTCACTGTAACGCCCCCAATAGTCCCACATCGGATGAGATACTGATTATGATCAGTTTATATGAGGCCTATACGCTAGTAATAATAACCCGGCTTAAGCATTTTGAGCCGATGGTTTGTGCTTAAGCCGGGTTATTATTACTAGCGTGTATGTCTCATATAAACTGATCAGAATCAGTATCCTATCCGATGTGAGACTATTAGGGGCGTTACAAATCAGAACCATTACCAGGCGATGTGAGATTCTAGAGGTGGCTCCTACAGGTTCAAGAGGTGGCTCTCACCAAACCCGTTGGTATAGCACTTTGTCCGGCTGGTATTCGGCTCTGATACCAATTGCAACGACCTGACCCGCTAACAATAATAACTCGTTGGGCCCAACCACCGGCCCAAAATGCTTAAATTTAGTTATTATTACTAACGCATAGGCTTCATATAAACTGATCGAAATCAGTATCTCATCACAAACAAAACACACACACACACACACACACAAAATAAAAAAAAAGGAAAAAAAAGAAGCACCTAGCAAAGATATATAAAGAGAGTCACGCGATCAAAATCAGTATCTCATCACAAACAAAACACACACACACACACACACACAAAATAAAAAAAAAGGAAAAAAAAGAAGCACCTAGCAAAGATATATAAAGAGAGTCACGCGATCAAAATCAGTATCTCATCCGACGTGGGACTATTGGGGCATTATAAACTCTCCCTATTTAGATCCTGACGTTCTCGTCGGGTCCAAACCAGATCACAGGCAAACAAACCAGGACCAGAATTACGAAGCTATGTGAGATTCTAGAGATGGCTCCTACGGGTTCAAGAGGTGACTCCGACCAAACCCGTTGGTGTAGTACTTTGTCCCGCATAGCACTCAGCTCTCACATTTCCGGCTGGTATTCGCCTCTGATACCAATTGCAACGATCAGCCCCGCTAGCAACAATAACTCGTTAGGCTCAAACCATCGGCCCAAAATGCTTAAGTCGGATTATTATTACTAGCGTATAGGTCTCATATAAATTGATCGGAATCAGTACTATTGGGGGCGTTACACCAACAACTACGTTAATTGCTAATCATGTAGATGGGGCCACGTGAAACATATAAGAGCAAGAAGCTTGATAGATCATGTATCGGCAAGAGCCTAATTAATCTGGTCAAAGAAAACTAGTACCGGTCGAGATTTCACAATCGATCATCGATCGACCACCAGGTAATTAGTTTACTTGTTGTATTGCTGTGCACCAGGTAATTAGTTTACTTGTTGTATTGCTGTGCACCAGGTAATTAGTTTACTTGTTGTATTGCTGTGCACCAGGTAATTAGTTTACTTGTTGTATTGCTGTGCACCAGGTAATTAGTTTACTTGTTGTATTGCTGTGCACCAGGTAATTAGTTTACTTGTTGTATTGCTGTGCACCAGGTAATTAGTTTACTTGTTGTATTGCTGTGCACCAGGTAATTAGTTTACTTGTTGTATTGCTGTGCACCAGGTAATTAGTTTACTTGTTGTATTGCTGTGCACCAGGTAATTAGTTTACTTGTTGTATTGCTGTGCACCAGGTAATTAGTTTACTTGTTGTATTGCTGTGCACCAGGTAATTAGTTTACTTGTTGTATTGCTGTGCACCAGGTAATTAGTTTACTTGTTGTATTGCTGTGCACCAGGTAATTAGTTTACTTGTTGTATTGCTGTGCACCAGGTAATTAGTTTACTTGTTGTATTGCTGTGCACCAGGTAATTAGTTTACTTGTTGTATTGCTGTGCACCAGGTAATTAGTTTACTTGTTGTATTGCTGTGCACCAGGTAATTAGTTTACTTGTTGTATTGCTGTGCACCAGGTAATTAGTTTACTTGTTGTATTGCTGTGCACCAGGTAATTAGTTTACTTGTTGTATTGCTGTGCACCAGGTAATTAGTTTACTTGTTGTATTGCTGTGCACCAGGTAATTAGTTTACTTGTTGTATTGCTGTGCACCAGGTAATTAGTTTACTTGTTGTATTGCTGTGCACCAGGTAATTAGTTTACTTGTTGTATTGCTGTGCACCAGGTAATTAGTTTACTTGTTGTATTGCTGTGCACCAGGTAATTAGTTTACTTGTTGTATTGCTGTGCACCAGGTAATTAGTTTACTTGTTGTATTGCTGTGCACCAGGTAATTAGTTTACTTGTTGTATTGCTGTGCACCAGGTAATTAGTTTACTTGTTGTATTGCTGTGCACCAGGTAATTAGTTTACTTGTTGTATTGCTGTGCACCAGGTAATTAGTTTACTTGTTGTATTGCTGTGCACCAGGTAATTAGTTTACTTGTTGTATTGCTGTGCACCAGGTAATTAGTTTACTTGTTGTATTGCTGTGCACCAGGTAATTAGTTTACTTGTTGTATTGCTGTGCACCAGGTAATTAGTTTACTTGTTGTATTGCTGTGCACCAGGTAATTAGTTTACTTGTTGTATTGCTGTGCACCAGGTAATTAGTTTACTTGTTGTATTGCTGTGCACCAGGTAATTAGTTTACTTGTTGTATTGCTGTGCACCAGGTAATTAGTTTACTTGTTGTATTGCTGTGCTTATATATATATATACTATTAATAGTATATATATATATATCTATATATATATATATATAGAACTAGGCTAATATTCTATTAATAGCACCAAGTCATTAGTGCTACCAAGTTTTTGGCCATTGGATTAAGTGATGTGCGGTTAGGATGATGTCGGTCCCCTAGGGTTGAGTGGGTGGTTGATTGAATAGTATAATCTAACGGGTGAAAATGATCGAAAGGATAGATCTAACGGCGAAAAACTTGGTAGCACCAAATGCTTCGTGCTATTAATAGCATAGTAGCCGAACTCTATATATATATATATATATATAACTAGGGTAATATACTATTAATAGCACCAAGTCATTGATGCTACCAAGTTTTTGGCGATTGGATTAAGAGATGTGCGGTTAGGATAATGTGGGCTCCCTAGGGTTGAGTGGGTGGTTAGTTGAATAGTATGATCTAACGGGTAAAAATAATTAAAGGGGTTAATCTAACGGCAGAAAATTTGATAGTACCAAATGCTTGGTGCTATTGATAGCATAGCAGCCGGACGCTCTCTCTCTCTATATATAATATGTTGTAGTCCAAAATCAACACTTTGTCGTTCCACGGGTCATGTTTTAATTTTCCATAAAAGCTTGCATAAGAAAGGTGGTAAAGTACAATATTGCTTCACAATTTGGTGGTTAAATGCAAACCATAGAATAATGTAGCACTTTGCTAACTTTGCCAATAAACTTTGCCAACGACAGATCCTTGTGGAAAAACAAATGATGATGAGAACCGTCACCGCTTTGGCGTTGAGTTTAGCATTTCAACATCAGTAGTTCACATTAACAAAAGTTTGCAGAAATTTTTAGTTTTAGATGACATTCTCTTTTTTATTTTTTTTTTTCTCCCAACAAAAGCTTTGTCAAACAGACACCCGCTAAATCTAACATTCCCTTTCAAATACATTAGCATGTATAATCATTTCTTATACCTCTCTTACCACAAGATACATAGAATAATCAAACTAAAAAGAAGAAACAAACATACTATATATAACATATGAAAATTACATCCATTTTCCAATAAAAAGAAGATCGAAATTTTTTTGAAAAATGCAGCATAAATAAATTTCTCATCCTTCATTTATCTCCTCACTAACACTTCCACTCTCTCTCCTATCACAAGCCAACTCTTTGGCTATACTAGCTTCATCTTCCCAATCAACATGTGCAACCACTACACCCAATACAATAGCACTACAAAAACTCCCCACCACAAAGCCCATTAAGAGCCCACTAAGCCCAAGCCCAAATTTAAAGCCCAATATGATGCCCAATGGTAGGCCCACCAAATAATACCCTACCACACTGCACATGCCCAGCCATGGCCTATGCGTACCCCTAACCATCCCCCCACACACTGCTATAGGGAAATTAAACACCTCCACAATAGCCATCAACATTAACATCTTCTTCACACCTTCAATAATAACCTTCTCATGGGTAAACAACGGGCCCCAATTTCCGCGAAAGCCCACCATCGCCGACCCGCCTAAGAGGCCCGATAAGATACCCAAGCCCAGAGACACGTAACCGGCCTCTCGGGCCGGCCCGTGACGTCCCGCGCCCAGTTCGTTGGACACGCGGGTGGATACGCAAGTTGCGAGCGAGACCATCACTCCGTACAGCAGGTAGTCAAAGTTCAGCACGATCGCTAGCACCGACACGCTCTGCCGTGCGCTGGGCAGCCGCCCGGCGGTTAGGGTTAGGATCTCGTAGCACCACCACTCGAGGCAGCACGTGGCACAACATTGTGCGCCGAGCTTCAAAAGTCGCGCCCACTCGCTCGCCTTCCGAATGCGCCACCATGGCTCTTTAAGCACTTCTGCTTCTCCGCCATCTCCTTTCTCGATTCCCGCATTCGTTACAAAGATATATATCCCTAAAGTTGTCGTCGCGACGAGATCGGTTAGCCCGATAGCCATGGAGATCCCCTCGAGCCCCTTAGTTTTCGACAAAAAGATGTTGAACGGGACGTGCAAAGATAGTGCAATAGCCGAGCTCAACATTATGGGGAGTGTAACACCTTGTGAGCTTAAATAAGCTTTAAAAGGAGAAAGAAATGAATTGATTATAAGGTCAGGGAGAAGGAACAGTACATAGTGTTTAGCTAGGGTGACAATTTCTTTTTGTTGGCCAAAGAGTGCTAGTATTCTATCTACATAGAGCCAGAGAAAGGATATAGGGAGAGAAGCAGCTAGTAGGAGGATAATTGTCATGAATAGGGTCTTGTTGAGGAGAGTTTTGTTGTGGGCCCCATGGGCTTGGCCACAAATGGGCTCCATGGCCCAGCAAAGGCCCGAGAGGACGGAGAAGCCCGTGACGTTCGCGAAGGTGAACCCGAGGGTCCCCGCAGCGAGGGGGAGCTCCCCGAGGCGGCCGAGGAAGGCGGTGGTGATTGCCGTCCGCGCGAACCACGTCGAGTTCATCGGGATCAGCGGCGCGGCGACGGACCGCTGCTTTCGGAGCTCGGAAATTATCGCTTGTTTGGTTTGCGAAGCCCATGTTGGTGGTGTTGCAGTGTTGTTCTCTTCTTGGTTGGGTACTGGGAGTGGCATGGTGTTTGCGGATGTGTTTGAGATGTTAATTATTGAGGTGAATTAAGCTACAAATAAGTGCTTCTTTAACAAGCTAAAGTGACATGAAGATTAATGGCAATCGTGTTAGTGCACTACTGAGGATTATGAGAGGATAACTTAGAAGATAAGAGTTAATAAATACTGGGTTCCACGTGTACTCCATAAATTAACGTGGCTATTTCTAGTACAGTAACAATTAATAATTTCCTCACAATTGATTAGTGCGACTAAATAAAGGCCATGGTTGCATTAAGTCTAAATTATTCTTAAATGAACGTGCTTGTTTTACGTAAATGCAAATCTAATACAAACTTACGTACGTGATCATATTGATCAGTTATTAAAAGCGGAGATGAAGTTTTTTTTTTCTTCTATATTTTCACTTATCTAGTGAAACAAAATTTAAAGAATTTCGGACATGAGCGGTTCATTTAAATTATAAAATTGTTTCCAAATGGCTAGCCAAATTAGGTATATATATATATATATATATATTCATATGTGAAAAATAATTTTCACATGAAGCAATAACTTAATGCATTAATTGATGAGTGATATGTGCTAATTAATTGGCTAAAACCAATCGATTCTAAACTCTAAACCCTAAATTCTCAATTAACATCAAACCTTGCATCACAGATCGACTTCCATCCCACCTCTACATCTAGGGTTAGCCCACCTGCAGATATTGATTCCAGGAGACCATGCACCCACTCCACCCCCGAAACCCACTTTCTTTCTCATCAGCAACTCTAATTTTTTTTGTTGGACAAATACAGTATTCAAACTTTAACTTATTTCAATCAAGTCCTGCAATTTAATTTAGTTGACCAAATAGACTAACAATCAAAGAAGATGCGGCCAATGAATGCTCTGCCACTGAGCAGTGTGAATGGTTCTTAATTAGGAAAAGAACTCCCACAACATGCAGATGATCTCGAAAATAAAAGAGGGTGTTCGATCGAGGATACAACCCTACTCTATACATATGTACTATATATGTGATTATGATTTAGAAGCTAGCCATTTAGGTCACCTATTCATCAAGTGCATCTACACATGTTCTTTTTAATTACCACGTCAGCAAATGGCAGGATGTTTAATTACAAGACAAGATAGGAGAGAGGTTAGAGACATGTGGGACAGGAGGATGTCGTCTAAGTGTGGGGACCAATTATTAATGTAGAAAGAGGAGGGATGACGTCACTTGTAGTAATTTAGTGATCTGTAATTGGTTAGATTGGTTAGAGTGGAACATTGTAATTTTCATAGATACAAACAAGAATTATCAACATTGTGCTATCCAACATCCAAGGCTTGGTATTGCTTTGGGTTGAACAGTATAGATAGTTTTTTTTTTTTCTTTTTCTTTTTTTAAAAAAAGAGGCCTGGTTGTCATAACTATGTAGCTAAGTTCATTTTTCATTTGAATGAAGAGATCAACGAGATGTCTTTCTCAAAAAAAAAAAAAAAAGAAGAAGATTTTATATCACTTTTAGCAATGCGTCAATATATAATCAACCGAATTGGATTTTGGAACTTAACTCCAGTAATTCTGAAAGCTGGAGCCAAAATTGCTACAATTAATAAAGTGTCACCCATCTCATATTTTGAGGACTGAACGTGCAAGTTTCCCGTAATTATATCATGCTTTTGCAAAAAGTAAGTTAGACTTGTAATTGGTATTTTTTTCTAAAACCGGACACCTACCAACAAAATCACAAAAAAAATCCAAAGTGTGGAGATATATATTGAGATGCTTTAGTAACTCTTGTAAATAAATATATATATAAGAGACTATTATAGAGGAGTTATAATAATGTGGCACAATAGTAATATGGTGTACTCATAAAAGAGTTTTTTTTTTGAAAAAAAAAAAAGTAACACGCTACCCGCTTCGTTTATTTCATTTAGAAATAAACTTGCTAGAAATGTGAATCAACTAGGATTCAAATTTGGGTCTCGGATACCAACCACTTGCTCATAAAAGAGTTTTTTTTTTTTTTTTTCTTCTGAGAACAAGGTAGCGAGCTACCTGCTTCATTCATTAAGCGAAATGAATTTAGCGTACATAATGGAGACAGCTAAGGCCCCCTACCGAAATCGGAAAAACAACAAAAAAATAATAAAAAGCAGTACAGATAAGTAAACAACAACAAAAGAACAATAAAAAGCAGTATAGATAGGTAAACAAAAGCCCGACTCGAGATAATAAAGAGTGGTTACGGGACAATCGCCTCGGTCCAAGTCTTCGTTAGCGCAACTATCCGCCCAATTGCACGGTTAGCGTCCGGAGCGTCCTCGTTGAAGACGATCTTGTTGCGCTCCGTCCAAACTACCCACCAGATTGCCGCCAACCGTGTGAGCCTTAACGATCTCTGTTCAGCATTAGAGGAATCCACAGTGTCGGTCCAAAGTTGCTTAACATCCCCTATTCTTAAATCGCTGACACCCAATCCATCGACGCTAATTTGGAGGTATCTAACAAAAACACAATCCTTGAAAAGGTGATCGCAGTTCTCAGGTGAGAATGAGCAGAAAATGCAGTACTCGTTCACCGGGCACCCTCTGCGTATCAGTCTATCAGCGGTAAGTAATCTCTTGCGTAGTAGGATCCAGATGAATATTTTGATTTTGGTTGAGAGTTTTAGACTCCACAGCTTGTCGTTGGTTGGTTGTCTCTGGCCAGCGTCAGTAAAGAATTCGTAGAGAGATTTGACTGTGAATAATCGGTTAGACGTCCATCGCCACCATAATATATCCGGTGAGTCCGTCAGGCAATATCGCTGCAAAAGGATTTTGAAAGCCATGATCTGTTGTCTAGACACACTGTCGACGTTCATAGTAATGCCTCTGAGTATGAACTGCCATCTCCACCCTATTCTATTCCAGCATTGTGAGACCGTAGCCCCATTGTTAACCACCTTGGAGTAAATTCGTGGAAACCGAGTACACAGGGGGGTTTCTTCGATCCAAATGTCAGTCCATAACCTACAAAAATTTCCATTGCCGAGCGTGTACGATACGCTGCGACGAAATATCTGTCGACATGTCATTACGCTTCTCCACCACTGAGAGTGAGGTCTGAACCCTTTTCCCTCCAGTAACGGCCTTCTTCTGGTGTAATATAGCGCTCTTACCAACCTTCCCCATTGCAGCTGTGGATCTTTGAAGAAACGCCACCACCATTTAGTTAATAAAGCTATATTCATAGCTTCCATATCTAGGATCCCCAGTCCCCCTTCTTTTTTGCTTTTACAAATTGATTTCCAGGCAATTAGGCATGACCCCCCTGAAATCTTGGCGCACCCTTTCCAAAAGAAAGCTCTTCTCAGGGCCTCTATCCGGTTCAGGACCCACTGCGGTGCTTTGAAGATAGCGAAGAAGAAAAAAGGTATATTCGAGAGCACCGAGTTGACCAAGGTGAGTCTACCCCCGTGTGAGAGGAGTTTTAGCCTTCCACCCTTCAATGCGCGCCTCAATACGGTTAACGATCGGCGTCCAATCTAATCTTCGGAGGGGTTTGATGTGTAACGGCAATCCCAAGTAACGAAATGGCAGGTTGCCAACTTTACAACCCAAAATATCTGCTAGTCCACAGGCCTTGCTAGCATTGTGGCCTAGATAGTAAAGTTCCGTCTTAATCATATTTATCTTAAGGCCTGATGCCCACTCGAACATTTTCCAAATAAAAAGCAAACTACGCATAGCGGCCTTTTTAGGTTCAGCAAAAAATAAAGTGTCATCCGCGTATTGGAGGATTACAGTTTGACAATCCATTGTTGGACCAATACCTTGGAACATGTTGTTGTTCCTCGCTGTCTCCGTGATCCTGGCGAGGCAGTCGGCCACCAAGATGAATAGGTAGGGGGATAGCGGGTCTCCTTGTCTAAGCCCCTTCCTTGCTTTCAGCCAAGCTGTCGGCGAGTCCTTTACAAGAACTGCGATTTTAGCGTTGCATATACATTGCTCTATCCAGTACCACCATTTATCGCTGAATCCAATCCATCGCATTACGCTTTTCAGGAAGGTCCATCTGACATTGTCGTAAGCCTTCTCAAAATCCACCTTAATGCAAACGCACTCCTTCTCTGATTTTGCACACCAATTTAGGAGTTCACTCGCCGTAACAAACGAGTCCGCTAGGAGTCGATCCTTCAAAAAAGCTGATTGTGCAGGCGATATGATGGACGGTAAAATGAACGCGAGTCTGTTTGCCAAAACTTTAGAGATAATCTTCTGTATCCCATTAATGAGGCATATCGGTCGGAAGTCATTCACCTTACTAGCTCCTTCCCTTTTAGGGATGAGACACACATATGAGTAGTCCGTCAGGGCCGTGAAAAGTTTGTTTTCCTGGAGATCTATGAATAAATCGAAGATGTTATCCTTAACTGTTTCCCAGAAATGTTGAAAGAAGATTAGAGAAAAACTATCCGGTCCAGGTGCCTTCTCACCACCTAGCTGAAAGGTAGCTTTCTTAATTTCTTCCATAGTAAAAGGGCTAGTAAGGGAGTCCGGGTCAGTTAGAGACTTCTCCCGGTACAGATCACTCCAATCTCCGCCAGTTGAAGGACCTGTTTCCTCTTGCCCGAAAAGGCGTGAGAAGGCGTGGAATAAATAGTTTCTTTTTAGGACGTCGTTGTGGATAGGTTTGCCAGAATCATCTTCGATAAACTCTATCGCATTGCTTCGTTTTCGACCATTGGCCACCGCGTGAAAAAATTTAGTGTTCTTGTCACCCTCCTTAAGCCAATGCTGTTTCGCTCTCGTTCTCCATAGAATTTCTTCTTCTTGAAGGATGAGATGAAGCTGAGCCTTAAGGTTTACCCTTTTATCCCGAAGCTCCTGTGACAGGGAGGACTGTTCCTCAATCAAGTCGATGCTACGGATATCGTCTTGAATATACTTTATAGCGTTGGAAATGCTGTAGAACTCCGTCTTACACCACTCTTTCATTCTGACCCTGCAGTGTCTGAGTTTTGCCGTAAGAGTGAGGATGGCCGACCTCTTGCTGGTGATTTCATTCTACCAGACCGGTACCCTAACAGAGAAATCCTCTTTAGTGAGCTTGACCTTCTCGAACCGAAATCTCCCCGGCTTCGGGCTGGCCCTAGTAGTCAGCACTATCGGGGTATGATCCGAGGTAATCCTCGGCAGTGCTGAGACCCTGCCATGAGGGAAAGTTTGGTCCCATTCAGTCGACACTAGAAATCTGTCCAGCTTGGCCAGGGAAGGTGCGCTTTGCATGTTAGACCAGGTGAAACATTGGTTGGATATGGGTAGATCAATGACCTCGAGGTTTGAAATGAGATCTGAGAATAAGGACATCTGTTATTGGAGCAAAAGTCTCTCAGTGAAATAAGTTCAGAACAGAACTCTTCCTTCCCGTCCCAAGTTGGTGGCCCATAGACGTTTGAAAGGAAAAAAATCATTCCGCTGGCAACATGCTTCAAATTAAGGGTGAGCGAGCGTTCACGCACCAAAACCTCCCAACATAAAAAAGATTTAGAATTCCACGCAGTGATTAAACCGCCCGACGCCCCACAAGTAGGGATAAACTGACATCTATCGAATTTTGAGCCACAGAAAGAGCGGAGAAACGATCTAGATACCGAATCTACTTTTGATTCTTGAAAACAAACTACGGAACAAAAGTGCTTAGACACGACAGTCTTAACCGCACGACGCTTGACCGGGTCGTTCAGACTACGAACATTCCAAGAGATAATATTAAACATCAGACACAGCGACACCCCAAAATATAAAACCACATAGTAACCCGCCCCTCAGCTAATTATCCGCTCAACATAAACTTGTGGAGCTCCTCCGCGTCAACCTCCGAGAGCTTCACTCCGCAGCGGGCACCCTTCGACAGCACCGTTTTTGAGCTCCATTTGCGAGCTAGTTTCGCCGAGCTAGAGATGACACCTTCCCGCAGGATCGCTTTCCTACGCTTCGCCCGTTCAAGAGCCGAAATGTTGGCTGGATCCCGCACGCGTGGACTAGACCTAGTCGCTCCTCTCCTGACGCTCGGAAGATACCCAGCCCCACCGGCCTCCTCCCCGTCACCTCCTTCCGGCGGGATCGGGGCAGAAAGAGATTCCGCAAGAGCACGGGAACGGCCGGTGCGAAGAAGGAGGCCCATCTCGAGGGGAGCTCCGGCACAAGAACCCATCGCAGCAGCAGCACCAGGAGAGCCTCGAGTGGCGTAGAGATCGGGGTTCCCAACAGAAAGACCTCGGCCGTCTCCATCACCAAGCAGGACCGGCTCAAAGAAGTCCCCCGTGGGGAGCGGGCGAGAAGGGTTACCCGTCCCAAGGGGGGGTCCGCCTTGAGCAAAGCCGACTTGAGCAAAGCTGGGCTCTGGGCTGTCCCTAAGAGAAAGAATGCCTCCGAAGCAGGGGAAGAAGGACCGTTGGGCCTTGTCTTGGGCCTCGTCTGCAACTGGCTGCGGTCGGTGGCAGAGCGGGCGAGAAGGGGGATCATGTGGCTCCCATATATAGACTCAGATAAGTAAGTTTCGTTGGCTTATAAAGAGTTTAAAGGATATGTGTTAGACTTTGATGTAATACTCATAATTGGTTTTAAGGAGGAAAAAAACTGCTTAGTGTGGAAAAATAGAATCAGATATATGGGAGCCACATGATTTAATTTTGGAAAATGAGGAGATAGTTAAAAATTTATTTGGAAAAAAAAGAATCCCGAATAAAACGAGAAGATATCTATATAGATGGCAGTGAGTCCATATTTTTAGCATTAATCTTTTGGATTTGTTTGAATTTTAATATTAGATATTTCATAACATTGATATGATGTGAACTTGGGTCCAACACAAGCAATGGATAAACCCTAGCTTAAATATCACAGTAGTGCAAAACCCACCCTTTGCTGAAAATTATATCTATACATATTATTACACTACAACAAAAACGGTCTATAGCGACATTTTTAAATATCGGTACAGGTCAAAAAAAATATTGCTGGCTAAATTACCGACACTTTTAAAAAGTGTTGCTATATGTGGGGTCGTTAGGTATATAGTGACAGTTAAAGAGTGTCGCTATAATCTAAAAAAAATGCTGTTAATTTACCAACATTTATTTAAATATTTAGCAACCGTTGGAACTCTATCTCGTTGGCTGCGGTGGCGGAGGAGGGCGAGAGGAATGGATCTTCATATAGAATTTCAATCGATTGAATGAGGGGAGAAGGAAAAATCGTAATCAATTTTTCTTTTCTTTTTCTTTTCTATTTGTAATTGGGCCGAATGGGCTAGGTGGGGTGGGTTGAGTAGAGTAACTTTTTATTTTTGTTGGATTGGACTTTATATTTAGGCATTAGTAGATTTTTTTTTAAAATTTTTGCATAAATGAGACACTTACACAAAAGTGTCCTAAACATGTGCCCCTATAATCTAATTCTGTTGTAGCGTTATATAATAAAATAATAATATATATAAAAAAAAATAAAATTTTATTAAAAAATATGTTAAATTATAGGTTAGAAAAATTTGTTGGGTAATGTAACATAACTTGCCGAGTTCAAAATTCGGCAGGCTTTCAACATCATACGTCATGATCGAATTTACTATATACAAATTTAAGTTTATGGATCTCTAACCTTATGCGTGAAATTTGTCTAAAAAAAATCTTTATTTTGTAATATATAGAATATGTTAAATTTTGAGTGTAATTAAATAATATGAAGAATATAGGGTTTTTTTTTGCATTTAGCCTCTTGAAAAAAATTTATTTTAAAAATAGTCTCGGCAAATTTATATTTACAAAAGTGGCCCTAATTAATCCTGCCATGCAGGCAGCATATCAGCACCACGTGAGCGCGGCTGGGGCCAGTTTGTTAAGTTGAATACGGTGAATGGTTTATTGTGTTTGGAGAAAATACAAATATATATATTGCTAAAAAAATAAGAAAAATATAAATACGAATACGGTAACTATTCACCGTATTTAAACACGGGAATATAAGTGTGGAACACGGTGAATCATTCACCGCATTTGAACATTGTGAATGATTTACCGTGTTCAACTTAGCACCCCTCTAGCTTACGTAGTGCTGATGTGATACCTGCGTGGCGAAAATAGGGCTAAATTTGTAATTATAAATTTGATGGGACTATTTGTAAAATTTTTTTTTTAAAGGGGCCAAATACAAAAAAAAGCCCAAAAATATATTATTAATTAAATAATATAGAATATAAATAAAAAAAGAACGGTGTGCTTAAATTATACCATAATTTCAATAAGATAAAAATGAATATAAAAATGATCTATTATTTTGATTTGGTTTTGTATACCACATATTTAAAATTAAACAAATAAAAATAAATGGTTTTGAAATATATTTGCATTGTCAGTCATGTCCGTTTTCAATTATCATTTAAAATTTTCTATATCATCAATAAAAATGTTATTATTAATTTCATAAAATAAAATATAATATAAAAAAGGAATTAAAAGAATGCAAAAAACTATTATCGTATTAATAATGATTTGGCATATATATATGGCATACCTTATCTATTAAATAATAAGTTATCACCTTAAAATAATTATCAAATGGTATGTTAAATTTATTTACAATGACTTAGTAATTGGTATTCGAGTTTTCAAGCTCGAAATTTTATTATTTTATATTTTTCATGGAGTTTCATTTATAAAATAAAAAAAAATAGAGAGAGAAAAGCAAGTAGCTAATTATTTCTCTCTTTTAAGAAAACTAAAAAAAATTGACATAGGTATGATATCCTTTACTTATAAAATACTGAATTATCATCACAAATCAAATATCAATTATCTTATTAATTTTTTTAATTTATTTACTAGATCCTAGGAATAATGCCCTTCATATGATGTTCATTTATATAATAAATGTATTTCACATTGTCGCAAGTGTGATACTTTTTATTTTATATATTAAACTAGTGTAATGACCCGCATTTCGCGGCGGAGGTCGTAATATTGAGAGCTAATAATATGACTGTAATTATATTTATTTATTACGAAATTACAGATATATATAACATTCACATTATGTAAGATAACTAAATATATACTATAGATTATCTAATATGATATAATGTTTTTGATAATGCAAATATAATTGATAAAACAGTTCTTAGATCATTATGGCCTATCGGTTCCACTTGATTTCTTGCGGGTGTTAACTTTGCTTGGTCCTTCTCCAGTCTTCGAACTGCTAAGTATGAACAATATATATATATATATATTATATATATATATAATATATAATATATATATATATATATATATATATATATATATAGGTGAGGCTACTATGCTATAGAAGCACGGAGCCTTCCGTGCTTCCAGCTCGTTTTCGATGTTGCGACTTTCGAATCGTCGATCGGCTCCGTTAAACTTGATCTAGAGTATTTGAAGTACCTAGAAAATAATTTTATAATTTTACGATATCATTTGCCTATGTGAACGAAGGGGCTCAAAATCAACGGCTGAAAATAAAAATCTTACAAAATGTAATAATATACATTAAATTTTAAATCAAAGATATTGATCTTGTTTTATTATGTATAAATAATTTTCTATCAAATTTTACGTGATTTGGATATTTCTACACCTGTTAAACTTGCAAACGGCTCACTACGGCCATTAAAATTTATTGATTTTGAGCCCATTCGATCATTAGTCAAATGATATCGAAAATAATAAAATTTATTTTCTAGGTACTCCAATACTCTAGATCAAGTTTAACGAGCGATCGACGATTCGAAAGTCGCAACATCGAAAACGAGCTCGAAGCATGAAGGCTCCGTGCTTCCGATAGTATAGGTAGCCTCGCTCTATATATATAAATAATATTATATTATATACTATATATATATATTATACGTATTATATATATTATATATATATATATCTATATATATATAATATATATATTACGTATATATATATATATATATATACATATATATATATATATATATATACATATATATATGGTGGAATAAAAAATACAAATAATATTTTAAAAATATTAATACTTACAAACGTAATTTTTTTGCTACAGCAGATGTTTCAATAGGCAAATCACTATCGTTGCTTGACAAAATACTGCAAGTCAATAATTTTATTTTTTTTGAACAGACAGAACATTAATTATTAGATTTTTTTTCCCACAGACAGAACATTAATTTATAATCAGTTCTTAACTTGTTTATTAATCATACCTTGATTGGCTTTCGGTAGGATTATATTCGCCAATAGTATTTTCCACTTGAGCACTATTTTTAATAGGTATAATAAGTTGATTTTCAGAAGTGGCCGCACTGTTAAATTCCTTTGCAATATGGTTATTCTAAATCTCCTATTTTGATTCCAATTACACTATGAATTATTTGTAAATTGTTTTTACTTTGCTAACTCCAATAAAAATAGTATCTCACGCACAACATAAACTTTTCTCTTACAAAATTTTTCATACTACACAGCATATTCCTTGCCCTCTTGCTTTTTTTCTTAACTTTATATATAGCAATATTATTTAACATCATTCATAAAACAAAAAATTGCATAGTACATATAATATTTTTTGTACTTTTGCTATCTTTCTTATTATTACAATGCATGCATCTTCCCCCCAACTCTTTCTACTCATAGCCCATGTGAGTCCATGCATGTCACTTGAATATAGCCCATGTGGGTCCATGTGAAGGAGAGAGAACATGTGAGGGAGAGAGAAAATCCACCATGTGGCTCGATGGGAAACGACATTTAGTTTCAACTTTAGTATAGAGTTTAATGCTATGTTGTCTCAGCTGTCAATTGTCACATCAAATATATTGATTTGATGTATACATAATTTTATTTAAAAAATATTATTAAATTTAATTAAATTGTAAAGTGTGCCCTAAAGTTTGATCCAAGGACGTGTAAGTAGGGATGCCAATGGATTAGGGTTGAGGGTTGGCGGAGTTTCCGCTCCGGTCCGTTCTGAGTAAAGTAGTAAATAAAAAAAAAAAAAAACGAATTCCGACTAAAAAATAGAATAATTTTTATAATTCGAGACGGATTCGGGACAGTAAACGAAAAAATTTTGACTTGCTCTGAATCCGCTCTGTCATGATTTACTCCGAAAATCGTATATATTTTTAAAAAATATTTCTAAAACATAATATATTTATAAAAAAAGTGTAAAATACAAATAAGTTGGCGCTCTCATTTCTCATATATTTGAAGCTTTTAAATTTTGCTTCGAATTGTGATTGATATTTTTTATTTTTATAATTAATATTATTAATTATATATATAACTTAATAATATTATTTATTATTATTAAAAATTATTAATTTATATTTTACAAAATATTAATAATATTATAATTTTTTTAAAAATATTAATTGGCGGAGCGGATTCAGGACGTCGGCGGGAGGTGAGTTATGAGGTGAGGCGGATTATAAAATATATTTTTAACCTGTCGCATATTCGGAACTGGACGGAAGGCAGGACTCTGATAGTTGGGGCGGGAGGCAAGGCTGGGGTCCTCCGCCAGATCCGCCCTGTTTGCATTCTATGTGTATGTAACAAGTATAAGGGTTGGCTTGCAATATTTGTACAGTACAGGGACTAACCATAGAATTTATAATAATTGAAGGAGAAAGTATGGCTTGCACCTGGGTATTGTTTGTTTCAGGATAAATTATTTTGCTTATTCCTGATATTGGTACAATTCTTCAAAAATGAACGAATATAAGATTAATTTTACATTTGGATTAAATTAGATTGTTTTCAGAAATAAAAAAATAGTGTTTGAATAGTTATATTAAAATATAGATCCTATTCATCGTATTAGTTGTAAAAATAAGGATTAATTTTACAGAGGTCCCTACGAATATAGTGAATTGCAAATAAATTCCTACGAAGTTCAACTTTCATATGTTATTCTGTAAAATTCCTAGTATTTTCAAATATGTCAGTGCCGGTAGGACCCGTTAGAAAAAATTAGTTAACAATAGGTAAAATATTTAACCCTAGTTAGTTAATGTAACACACTGAAATTTAGCAAATTGTAAGGTTCGAGTGTTTGATTGGTGATCTCAGCCTCTTTAGATTTTCTGTATGGTCGTTGACTGTGTTCCGACCTATGACTCGCATCCCGAGGAGCGAGAATGAAAACTTAGCACCAAAATCTCTAAATTGTAGAATTTGGGCCGTTCTCGGGTTGGACTCTGTAGGGTAGAGTATCGGTACTGCATTGCCCGAGTACCGGTACTGGGTCTGGTACCGGTACTGTATTGCGCTGGTATCGGTACCCAGTGTGTTTTCTAGCCAACCCGAGATTCGGGTTTGCGTGTGATGCTGCCTGGTACCGGTACCCCATCCTGTGTCACCGGTACGCAATGCAGATTACTGACGGTTTGTTCTTGAGGGGTGTTTTTGAAATTGTTACTACTCTACAAATACCCCACACTCCCTCTTGTGTTCCCTGAGCCTGGAACATGAGGAGAGAAGGGTAAGGAGCCTCTTCTCATCCCCTCTTTGATTTCCTTCCATTTTTGCTTGGATTTTAGAGGATTAATCACCTGTTTTGCTTCTCTTTACTTTTTGGTGACCTTTCCAGCTCACTTCTAACTTGGTTTGGAGCTTCAAGAAAGGTTAGTAGTTTAATCTTCCCTTTGATTCACCTCTTAGTGGATTTCTTGTGATGAAACCTAATTTTGTAGAAACTAGGATTTTTGTAACGATCCAGTCCACTAGCAATAATAACTCGTTGGGCCCAATCACAGCCCAAAATGCTTAAGCCCAGTTATTATTACTAGTGTCTAAGTCTCTTATAAACCCAATAACAACGCCATTCCCATCCAATGTCGGATTATTGGGGTGTCACAGACTCCCCCCGTTAAGGCCCTGACGTCCTCGTCAGTCCAATCACACATACAGCCCAAGATCACCAGGCGATGTGAGATTTATCTCGCTAGCCCATCATCCAGATCCTGGCTCAGCCGAGACTCGCCACACATGTCCAGCTGGTGAATCGGCTCTGATACCAAATGTAACGACCCAGCCCACTAGCAATAATAACTCGTTGGGCCCAACCACAGCCCAAAATACTTAAGCCCAGTTATTATTACTAGTGTCTAAGTCTCTTATAAATCCAATGACAACTCCATTCCCATTCGATGTGGGATTATTGGGGTGTCACAATTTTGTTTGGGCCTTTTTATTTGGAAGCTTTTGAGTTGGAATTAATGAGTGTAGAACACTCTTGTAGGTTGGATTTGAAGTTTGGAAGCTTCGATTTGTGCTTTGGACAAGTGTAATTTGATCAAAGGTATTCTTTTCACCTTATTGTGTGTGTGTTTTTCGAAGATTTTCGAAATAGTTGTTTTGGAGTTTCTAACCCTTTAGAATTTCTCTTAGGGTGTTAGAAATTCGGTGGGCAATTTCGTTCGAAGGAACGAAAGGGTTCGAAGTGCTTCCGGTGTGTTTGACCTCATCAAAATGGGTGAACTCCCCTATGTCTTCCTTTGGGTTTTAAGACATAAATAGATACTTTTTCATGCTCATTATGACATGCTAGAATTTATGAGAACATAATATGTATATGTTAGGTGTAGTAAAAATTTCATACTCTATGTAGTAGAGCCATATATGTGGACTTGAGCACACAGTGACACTACATAATGAACTCTCTTTTATACAATCTTAGAAAGCATGTTAGAATATGAGTGATGATACACACCTTGGAGGGTAACTAGTGAATGAGTTAGAAAAGTGATTATCTCACATGATGAGCAAAGTACTTGTGTAGACAAGTAATGTGACATTGTGACCTAGTGAATAACAAGGCTAAACATGAAATTAAGCATGTGGTATTTAACCTAGTGGAATAACTAGGGTTTGACATTATGATATTGTATTTGCCTTAGAGATTGATAGCTACGCCTCATGACTTTGACATGTAAAATAAAGGAGAATTGGTACTTAGTTGCATGTTGAGGTATACTTGTGGTAGACAAGGCAAATATGACATTGTGATGAAAGAGCATGTTAGGGTCAACATGAGACTATGTTTGATGAATCTCATCTAGTGGAACAACTAGTATATAACATTGTGATATTGCATTCGATCTAGGCATCGATAGTTGCATTCCATGTGTTGGACATGTGATATGAGATTCGAACGCCCTTGGGTGAATGACAGGAGGAAAATGTGCATGTAAATATTATAATATGAAATCACTTGTATGATAGTTTATCACTTCATGTAGTGGAGGCATTGGTAAAAAAGCATGAGCATGAGATGCATCATAAATGTTTGAATGTTTAAGGCATATGTGTTACGTGTCACAATTATAGTCTCTATGTAGTAGAGAGAGAGAATTGTATAGTAAATTTGCATGTGAAATAGCATCTTTATATTATGTTGGAAGTCTTGTTATATTTAGTAAAATGACAAGATTTTACATGCTCATGAAGAAGGACATGCGTTGAACATGGAGATCATTAATGTCATTAAGTGGCATTCGATTTAGTAAATAGTTAACCTTTATATTATGACATAGATCTAAACTTTTGGGTTGTTAGAATTTGTACCATGTTGGAGACATGACGACCATGTATTTGAGACGATGATCATGCTTGCTTGCCATTTATGCTCATTCGCACATATTTGTGAGGGTCGCTCTTCACAAGCCGGCACTCCGGAGTTAGCTTATGCGACATACGTCTACTGGGCCCGCGTGGGATAGACTCATTCCTAGAGTGAGAATGTTAGAGCTATCACGGGCAATTAGGCGGCAGAAGCCGGACTATACTTGTGTAAGTACTGGGCCCGCGTGGGATCGAGTCATTTCTAGAGTGAAAATGTTGGAGCTACCACGGGTAATTAGTCGGCACAAGCCGGACTATACTAGTGTGGGTCCTTGATTGGATTTGAAAAATGACACCTAAAGCGTAATGTGAAAACTACTACTAGAATGGTGCATATTAGTTGGACTAGTGGACATGCATGATAGTGCATATTGTGGATCTTATGTTAGTCATTCATGGCATTGACACTCTAGTGGTAGTATATTTACATCAACACTGATTGTATGGACTCATGGATAGAATAATAATGGAAAGTATAATTATTCTTGTAGCATTATGAAATAATGAACATGCATGTGTTTTAACATTGACATATAGTTGATTACATGAGATTAGANAAGTTAAACATGTTTATATCTACATCGATTGTAAATATACTACCACTAGAGTGTCAATGCCATGAATGACTAACATGTAGCATTATGAAATAATGAACATGCATGTGTTTTAACATTGACATATAGTTGATTACATGAGATTAGAACATCATATACATGATAGTTAAACTTGTAATAGAGGCATGACTATGATTAAACATGTTTAACTTATTTACCTTTTATATATGCTATTTATTTACCTCTTTATAGCATGTCTCAGTTGACCTAGTAGTGTATTTCGTCATTCTTTGCAGCTTACTTACTCGGAACTATTGTTTAATAGTTCTCATCCTCATTTGTTGTTGGTTTTTATTTCAGAGCCTTCCGCGGCGGGAGAGGCTGGGGATCGTGGCAAAGGGTTAGCGACTAGCTAGAGCTCCTACGGAGTTATTTAGATGGACCCGTTATCATCTTTCTTTTTTGTATCTTGTAGAAAAATGTATTATGTATTTGATTTTAGAGATATTGTTAGTCTCTTGGATTTAGTTGTTACACTTTGTATATTTGTGGATCTCTTTGTACTAGAATATTAGTGATTTTATATACTCGCTCTGATAGCCTTATTAGGACTTTATCTTGTTCATTTCTAGTTTTTAGTAGACGCCTTGTGTGCATCGTGGTTGTTTGGTATACATGGGGGGTCTGTGCACGTGCTGAGTGGGCTTCCGCTGGGTCCCGGAGTGTGACATTAACGAGGTGAATTGAGTTTTTTATCGCTCTTAAATAGTTGGGACTTTTGGATGGAGATATTTGTGATGATAAAAAGGTGATTTCACTTATAAAATAGATAGTATTTTAACGGTAACAAATCAGAGAGACATATTTGAAAACATTAGTACTTTTACAATAATATATAAAAGTTGAACTTTGTAGAAATATATTTATAATTTATTATATTTGTAGGGATCTATATAAAATTAACCCTAAAAATAAATTTGGTGGGTATAATGAATTTAGACCGGATGCAGGCAATGATTTCTCAGTGTAAAAATAATAATAATTAAAAAATTAAAAAAATAAATAAATAGATGTAAATAGATAATTGATTTGACACCAGGTTTATCGTTTGCAATAAACTCCCAAATATGTTTATTTTTGATGAGTGGATTTTTTTAACTTAATCAGGTAGTTTATCCTAAACATTAAGCTAACACATTAGCTTAGTGATACTTTTTAGGGTACTTTTGTGGGTTCCCATAGCATAAATCCATTTCATAAGACTAACCCAACAGCTGTATTAAGACATGACATCCCGTGGCCTCAAGCGATGTCAATAAATACAGATATGTGAAATTTCATCTCTAATTTAAACTGGGTGGATTTATTAGTTACTAGACGAATTTGATTTCCTATATGGATATAAAAAATAAAAACTCAACGGATTTTGAGTATTGATTTTGTCTCTACTTGACTCAAATTGGAATCTAATTCGAATTCAGGTCAAAATTAATTTTAGATTATATAATATATATAAATATTTGATGTTATGTTTGAACTTGTGTTTTAAAATTTTAAATTTTAATATATATGGTAAAGAGAATTAATTGTTTCAGACTTGAATTTTTGGATTCAGGTTTGGATTTTCGATTTTACATTGGGTTAGGATTTGGACATGAATTGTTTTAATCATTTGGGTTTGGGTTAGGATTTGGACATGAATTTTTTAATCATTTGGGGTACGCGTTTTACATAAATCAAGAATTTAGAATTTGATTCATATGAATATGATGTCCAAATTTTTTAATTTTTTGATACATAAAAGTGCTTCAAATAAATAAATTAGAATTTAAAATGAGGTCTCTATTGCAGTAATTTTCAGCAACAGTACATGAGATCTATCCATACAACCATTGTGTGCGATAATTAACAAAAATTTTATGAACATAGTTTTCAAATAAAATTATTTTTTACTGGACAGTTGGGATGGATGCCACTCGCCATCTGATGTCCATTCGGACAAATTCCCAAATAATTTTTATTCGGAGAATATATCCATAAAATATTGTCCGGCAACAATAATGCCTCTATTTTGAGATGAAATTCAAATCCGAACCTTTCGGAAGTACATAACAAAAATTGAATTACAAGAAAAAAAAAAGCCGATACCTTAGGCCGCATCCAAAAATCCGAATCCGAAAGCAATTATTTAGTTTTACTAAATTTTAAAGTATAAATTTAAATTTCTATATATTATATTGTATAAAATCCGTTCTGAATTGGTTCAGATTCAGGTTAGGTTTCGGCTTTAGATTCAAATCAGGTATAGATTGAAGCCATAAGTAAATCCCTGTCTTTTATTTTTTATACTTATAATCAAAATTATATCTATTTAGTATCTCTATTAAATAAGCATCCTTTGGGTTTGCATACAGGTAAAATTCGGGTATCCTGTATCCACCCACATCCTAATTTTGAGATCCGGTAGGGCAGGTTGGAAGTTGCAACAATTTTTAAACTGTGTGGTTAGTCCCTAAATTGTTGCAATATTATAATTTGGTCCCTCTACTTTTTGGTCACTAAACCTGGGCGAGATGTAAGCTAGGGGTGTCAACAAGCCTAACACGACCGGCCGTTCCTAGCGTAAGTGGCAAAAGGCTTAATGATTGGTACATGAGGTCTCAAGTTCAAATCCCAATTGATTCACATTTCTTGCTAAGTTTATTTCTAAATGAAATAAACGAAACGGATAGGATGCTACCTATCTTTCAAAAAAAAAGAAGGAAAAGAAGCCTAACACGAGGTAGCTGGGGTAGCTCGTGTTTGATTCATTTCAAAAAAAAGCCGAACTTTAAAGTATCGAGCTGAAAAATTCAGGTTATGTTCGAGCTGGCTCACGAACAACAAACTAAAAGGATTAGAAAGGATATGTATGAAAATAAATTTATAAAATTTCATCCACTAGACTTTGATCTAACCGTTGAAATTTTATATATAAATGAGTCTTTTTTATAATTGAGTTGGATTTTATATTTAGATTGGACTAAAGATGAAACATTAAAAATCTGTATTATATACATAATGATTTATTTATATATAAGCATAAAATATATAAATGTAAAATATATATATTCGAGTTGTTATTGAGCCGAACATGAGCGAGCTTATTCCAGTTTGTGTTCAGCTTGTTTATTAAACGAGCTGAAAAATTTAGTTCGTATTTGGCTGATTTATTAAATGAGCGATTCGATCTCAAGCTCATTTCAAATCGAACACGAGTTGGCTGATGAACAGCGAGCTGGATTGCCACCCATAATGTAAACCAACTTTGGTACCATGCTATCTGAAAGAGAGAAGCTTTTCTTTATTTATCACCCACTATTATTCAGAATTTTTAAATATATTTTTTAATATTCTAAATACCCTGATAAAATTTAATTCTATTAGAGAACCTTTAAGTTTTTGTAATATTTTAAGAAATTTTTTAAAAATCCAAACAACATTTTGGTCTACCAAAAAGTATATTAAATAATTCTTAACTTTTAGAGGTCATACTAAATATTATTCCTGAAGAAATAATTTTTACATCTTTTACTTAAGCTTCTGTGCTGCTGTAGAGCTAATGTAATTAGTGATCTTTTGGTTACACGTGCAACTGTACTTACAAATACAAATTTGATGTTTAGTTTGATATATTTAACTCAAACTGTTGCAGTAGGAATTGCATGTTGGAGGAGACCCAATTGCAACAGTTGAAACTATGCTCAAATTGATCGCAGTTCTAATTGCAACAGTTGGAGAGAATAACTTTAAATAAAAGGTAAGCTTACCGCCCTAATTATTTTTTAAACAAAAAAAAAATTTCTTTTTACATTGGAGATAATCTCACCATCATATATATAAAATGATAATAATTTAAAAATTATTTCTCAACTGCATTCAACCAAACAAATTATTTGTAATTGCACTATTTTCTAGTACATCCAACCAAACAGAATACATGTAGTTGTAATTACTATATTTTCAGCTGCATGCATATATATATATTATACTATATTCAAAATTATATATATTATATATATATATATATATATATATATATTATATATATAGAGTAGGGCTAGAATACTTTTACAAGTATCACCAAGTGATACTTGTGTGTTTTTAGCCATTGGATCTACTTTTTGGATTACTAATAGTCCTGGATCAAACACTATTCCACCTACCATCCACCTACCACCATCATCTCAACCTCACATCTCCATCCAAGGGCTAAAAACACACAAGTATCACTTGTGGTTGACTTTTACAAGTATTCTATTCTATTATATATATATATATATATACTATAGAGTGAGGCTACTATGCTTCTGGAAGCACGGAGCTTTAAGCACGGGCCTTCTGTGTTTCAGTCGTTTTTGATGTTGGACATTCGAATCGTGATCGGCTCCATTAACTTGATCTAGAGTATTTGAAGTACTTAGAAATAAATTTTAGATTTTTTCGATATCATTTGCTAGTGATCGAAGGGGCTCAAAATTAATAATTTTAATGGCCGTGGTGAGCCGTTTGCAAGTTTAACGGTTGTAGAAATATTCAAACACGTGAAATTTGATAGAAAATTCTTTATACTATATAAAACAAGATCAATATCTTGATCTAAAATTTTAATGTCATAGTATCACATTTTGGTAAGATTTTATTTTCAGCCGTTGATTTTGAGCCCTTAGTTCACTTAGGCAAATGATATCGAAAAATGCAAATTTTATTTTCTAGGTACTTCAATACTCTAATCGATGTTTAACTGAGCCGATCGACGATTCGAAGTGCACACTCAAAACAACTTGGAAGCACGGAAGCTCCGTGCTTTTAGAAGCATAGTAGCCTCACTCACTCACTCACTCACTCTCTCTCCTCTCTCTCTCTCTCGTCTCTCTCTCTCTCTATCGTATCTATATATATATATATATATATATATATATATTTTAAGGGAGATCGGTAGCTCGTTTATTTCATTTAGAAATAAACTTAACTAGAAATATAAATCAACTAGAATTCGAACTTAAAATTTCAGATACCAACTATCAAGCCCTTTGCCACTACATGCATATATCTTCAACTACACTGCGTTTATAATTATATCTAACCAAAAACATATAGAAAAATACCTCTATGTTACTTCAGGTACTTCAGGGAGACTGAAAAATATTATACTAATTTTTCTCATCGACCGTCCCTAGAGCAATTGGCAAAAGGTTTGGTGGTTGGTATCCGAGATCCAAGTTTGAATTCTAGTTGATTCACATTTCTAGCTAAGTTTATTTCTAAATGAAATAAATGAAGCGGGTAGCGTGCTACCTATCTCTCAAAAAAAAAAAAAAGAAACTTTTCTCGCTTATTTTCACATATACTAAATTTAGTCCCTGGCATCGTTTATAATTATAAAAAAAAGAGAGGTTTTGCAATATCAGGGTTGGACAAGGACCATTCATGCATTTTGACCGTGAACAAGATAACACCTACCCCTACGGCGGTGGGATCTGCCAACGTCACTTTCGCCAACACTTTTCTCCAATCCAGCAAGCATCGGAAGATCATCAATCAACCAAAAGACCCTCATCAACACCCGGACGTAAAATTAAAATTAAAATTTAAAAAATTTTACTCCTCTCCATCAAAACCCCACCAAACTTCGTACCTAATTTGCTGGCCCATGTGGGGCCCATCGAGTACCATCCAATAAGTGCGCTTGCTTTTCAATAAGTAGAAACTGTTGCGTGGGCCAGGTCCACTGTGGACAGGTCCTAAGAATAGTAGTTCCGTATATATATTCATTATTCAAGTGCGGCTAGGATGCTTATAGAAGCACGAAAGACTCCGTGCTTTCACTTTGTTTTCGATGTTCGGACTTTCGAATCGACGATCGGCTCCATTAGACTTGATTTAGAGTATTTGAAGTATCTAGAAAATAAGTTTTGCGATTTTTCGATATCATTTGCCTAGTGATCGAAGTGGCTCAAAATCAACGGCTGAAAATAAAAATCTTACAAAATATGATGATATGACAATAAAATTTTAGATCAAAGTTATTGATCTTGTTTTATATAGTATAAAGAATTTTCTATCAAAATTTCATGTGATTTGGATATTTCTACACCGTTAAACTTGCAACCGGCTCACCACGGCCGTTAAAATTATTGATTTTGAGCCCCTTCGATCACTAGGCAAATGATATTGAAAAATCACAAAATTTATTTTCTAGGTACTTCAAATACTTTCGATCAACTTTAACGGAGCCGATAGTCGATTCGAAAGTCCGAACATCGAAAACAACTTGGAAGCACGAAGAGCTCTGTACTTCCATAAGCATACCAGCCCACTCTCACTATTCATTGGGTGGGGTCATTTGTAACTTTTGTGTAAGAGAAGTGAAGCAGGTAACTTGCTGCCTATTTCTCAAAAAAACCTTTTGTGTAAGAGCATCTCCGTAAATTAAGTTTTGGATTGGTTTGAATAAATTTAAAATTGTATGCAAACTCTAATTTATGCCTTATTTTTTTTAAAAAAAAATTTCTAATTAGTCTCCGAACTAGTTTTTCTGATTAGCTAGCTAGTAATTGGAGCTTTTCAACAAGCTCAACAATATGTATAGAATGTTAGATTTTATCAATATTTTTTATCAAGACTATATATATTTCTGAATTGCTCTTTCTTTTATCTCAGTTATTCTAAAACCACCTATTTTTAGGGTGCGTTTGATTCGCACTATGAAAGATTATGAGAAGTAAAAAGATATATGAGAATTTTATTCCTAGAGAGAGAATATAGGTTAGAAAGAAAAAGCATAATTAAAGAAATAGAAGAGAAATAGAGTCAAGGTTAGAAAGAATGAGAGGGTTGAGATTTTAGAAAAGGAGAGGGAGAAATAGCTTAATTTAGAGAGAGAAAAAGAGTTGAAGTTTAGAAAAAAAAAGATAAGTTTAGAGAGATGAGGTTAGAGTGTAAAGAAAAATAATACCAACTATCTGGCGGGTGGGAAGAAAAAAAAGATTAGACATATTATAATTACTCTAATCCATTAATAAAAGGATACCCACCATTCCTCAAAGAAATGAGATTAGTACTTTAGGATGCATCTCATTTCCAAGTAAATCTAGTATTACTAACTAGATTATTTAGTGCGTTTAGTCAAATACCGTCATATTTTTTTATTCCTATTGGATTACTAGGAATCTTAAAAGGATAGCGCGAACCAAACGCACCCTTAAGGAGATTTTAGATATCTCTTTTAGAGATAATTGCCTATATACTTCTTAAAACTTCGAAAATATTTCATGTGTCCTTACTTTTGTTTTTTTTTTCTTTTCAATATACTCGTCATATGTTCCTCTATTATTTCAAAATATCCCTACAATTACCACCCCTTTAAGTTAACTTAGCTTAAACATGAGTTTAATAGTTATCAGAGTTAAAAAAATCAAAATATCTTTTTTGCCCTTAACTTAAGAACAAATAAGAAATATTGGTGATGGTACAAAAGCATATTTGAAAAAATCAAAAAATAAAATACTTTTTGTGTCCCCAATTTAAAAAAAGTTGGTAATAGTAGAAGGGTATATTTGAAAGGGTATAATAGTAATTTTATATAAATAACAGTTATTACTAATAGTTCAATAACAGATTTTATATTTAAAATAAATTGTAATGTAAATTTTTTTTTTTCAATATTAGCATTCTAAGAGAGAAAAATTAAAAAATCGAAAACTTTTCAAGAACATAAAAATAATTGCCTCCTATCTTTTAATTATATCTGTCGTTTGAGGGTGATACAAAATAGTATAATTTTTCTCACTGCTTCTTCTGCTTGTGCGTGCTATTCACCTGATCTTCGCTGTGCACATGAGTGGGATCTATTATTAAAAGACTATTTCTGAACTCTTTTTTTTATTTTTTTATTTTTTTTTTGTTAGCATGGTGGATCAGGTCTCGGCAATAATTTCTCTCTTATAAAACTAGCAACCAATTCAATCCCTCTCACATGCACCCACCACCCACTCCTCACACTCCTCCTCCCATGGCCTCTCTCTCCTCCTCTTCCTCCCTCTAGGCTCTAGCCCATCTACTCTCTCTCTCTCTCTCTCTCTCTCTCTCTCTCCCCCCCTAACAACTCCTCCTCATCCTTGAAGGGAAAATGTTCTCTCCGGAAAAGGTAGGGGGTTTTTTGCAAAAATTCAAGGCCGTGAGCAGGAGGGGGAGAAGAGCCAGCAGCAACTTCAAGTGGATCTCTTCAGCAGCCTCCCCCGCCGCCGCCGCCGCCGCCGCGGCGGCGGAGCTTCCGAACCAACTGCGGCGAGTGTTCGACCTCATCGACTCCAACGGCGACGGCAAGATCTCCGCGGGGGAGCTCCGCGACATCATGCTCCGTCTCGGCCACGAGAGGTATCGCGTGTTGAATATAAAATATTAAAACACCGTTGCTCCGGTATCTAGCTTAAGTTTAGAGTAATAATAAGTCGTTTTTCAATATGGTATCAGAGTCAGTGTTTTCGAGCTCAAATTTTACTCCTAGCTAGTTTTATTCAATTTATTTTTATTTAATTCAAATATGTGAAGCACAGAAATAATCTTAATAAGGGTAGGTTTGATTTGAAATATTTGAGACTTAGAATGAAAATTGAAATAAGTACCCTTCTTACTGTTAATTAGTATTTAAATGGAGGGATTTATTTAGCATTTTGGATTCTCATCATCACGGTGGATTCGAATCCCTCGAAAGTCAAAAGTGACTCCCACCGTACAGGTGGGAGTTAGTTTTGATTCCGATTGAGGATTCTTTTTTGTTTTTTTTTTTCCACTAATAACTATTTGAAGTCAAATAAAATTTTAAAAATAAATTCAATAAATTTAATTTTTTAATTTTAATTTAATGGTTTTAAATTTAAATTTTGACTTTGACCTTGAACTTGAATTGTATATTCACAAATTTTAAGTTTAAAATTATAAGTTCATATTTGAATTCAAATTTTGACTATACATTTGAGTAACAAATTTAAATTTAATAAATTTTTTAATTTGAATATAATTTTGATTTCGATTTTTTTAATGAACCAAACAAATTGTTAATTATTTTTATCATTCTCTTTTCGATTACAACTCATTTCCATTCCGGTCTATGCCGATTTCAATTGCTATTTTGAACTAAACGTGCCCTAAAATCTTTAGCTCGATAGACAATTTATATATATATATATATATATATATATATATATCATTTTCACCCGTTAGATTATACTATTCAACCAACTAACCACTCAACCCTAGAGGGCCCACATTATTCTAATCGCACATTTCTTAATCCAAGAGTCGAAAGCTTACAAGCACCAATGACTTTATACTTTTAAAAGCATAGAAGCTTAATTATATATATATATATAGAGAGAGAGAGAGAGAGAGAGAGAGAGTTGTGCTGGTATGCTTATGGAAGCACGGAGGTCTCCGTGCTTCCAAGTCGTTTTCGATGTTCGGACTTTCGAATCGACGATCAGCTCCGTTAGAGTTGATCTAGAGTATTTGAAGTACCTAGAAAATAAATTTTGTAATTTTTCGATATCATTTGCCTAGTGATCGAAGGGGCTCAAAATCAATAATTTTAACGGTTGTGGTGAGCCGGTTGCAAGTTTAACGGTATAGAAATATTCAAATCACATGAAATTTTGATAGAAAATTATTTATACCATATAAAACAAGATTAATAATTTTGGTTTAAAATTTTAATGTCTTATCATCATATTTTGTAAGATTTTTATTTTCAGCCGTTGATTTTGAGCCACTTCGATCACTAGGCAAATGATATCGAAAAATCGCAAAATTTATTTTCTAGATACTTCAAATACTCTAGATCAAGTCTAACGGAGCCGATCGTCGATTCGAAAGTCCGAACATCGAAAACAAAGTGGAAGCACGGAGCCCTCCGTACTTCCATAAGCATCCTAGCCGCACTCTCTCTCTCTCTCTCTCTCTCTCTCTATATATATATATATTCAATATTTTTTCTCATATCTAGCTAGACTCAAAATATTTTGAAAAGCTCAAAATAACAGCTTAAATTAAAATTAAATGAGGTTGCCCGTGGGTTGAAATTCAAATTTAACACCTACTGCTCTGAAATAATACTGCCTAGTAGATCCATTTGATAGGCAATAGTTCAGAAATAATCCAATTAACTAACAAAGTACATATTTTAGGCAAATTAAAAAATCTTGAACACAGATGTGAGGCGGAATATCGATTACAAGTTTAATATTTGAACACCGTTATTTAGTACGTAGCTGAAACTACGTTTGGACCGATGGGTCGGTTGTTTTCGCAAGGTCGACGGTAGCGCGGGAGGCGGAGGGGATGGTGCGGGAGGCGGACTGCGATGGCGACGGGTTCATCGATTTGGACGAGTTCATGCGGGCGGTGTCGGAAAGGGGCGCGGGCGTCGACGAGGAGGAGGAGCTCCGGGAGGCGTTCCGCGTGTTCGATGCCGACCGCAACGGATACATTTCGGCAGAGGAGGTGCGGCGGGTGTTGGCCGGGTTGGGGCGCAGGTGTAGTCTGAAAGAGTGCCGGCTTATGATAAGAGGGGTGGATAGGAATGGGGACGGGGTGGTCGATTTTGAGGAGTTTAAGGCCATGATGATGATGAACTCCTTGACGGCGCTTTGAGATTCGGGATCACAGGTTTGGGTGTTACGTACGTACGTACGTACATGCATGTTGTTAATTTCCTCCATTAAATTAGCTAGATGTTGTACATGGAGTGTACGTACATGCATGTGATGTGATGAGGAAGCTTGCTTTGTTTTTGTAAAGCTTATAATTGTAATGGAATGGAAACAAATTAGGTGGATTGATTAATTTGGTATGTTAATTTCCATTTTGATTAATTGTTCATTTAGAGAGTAAGGTTAGGTCAATTTCAAGGAATACAATAGGTCAAGTGAAAACATTTTTGTCAAAAAGTAAAAACTCTTTAACTTGTTGCCATTAATTGATACATGAACAAAAATTTTGATTAATTTGGTATGTTAATTTCCATTTTGATTAATTGTTCATTTAGAGAGTAAGGTTAGATCAATTTCAAGGAAACCAATAGGTCAAGTGAAAAATTTTTTGTCAAAAAGTAAAAACTCTTTTAACTTGTTGCCATTAATTGATACATGAACAAAAATTTTATTTCATTTAAGCTGCTCTATTAAATTTGGTAAAATTTCTCTAATTAGCTAATTCGATTATCATGATATCCCTAAAAGATGATTCCAAAGTAGAGTTGAATCAAGCATCACGAAATGCTTTATTTTGGAAAAATTACAGAGAATTTACAACAAAAATGAGTGGTTAAATGGAAACTAATATTCAGTTTTTCAGGCCACCAATTTCAGTTTATTGGTTGGTGACTAAATTTTTGGAAATGTCAAATTAAAATATAAACTTGTATGTAAAAAAAAAATGCTTTTAATTTTTAATTATTTTAATTCAATACGATTTTATCTGGCAAATTAGATTTGTTAAATCCAATCAAAATCAATAATTATGTGCATGATAATCAAATTTACTAAACCAATTTAATTGCTATTAGTAAATTACTATCTATTATTAACACCACTCACTTCAAAATTGGCTGAGAATATTTTCTGGGTAACTTCAATTAGCCATTATAGTCTACTACAAATTTACTTTGCGAATTGTGATTTGAAGAGATTCAATTTGATACTTATTTTTAATCATAAAAATCTATTATTAAATAAATAAGTAAAGTATTACAATTTACAAATTACAAGTAGGGTTGAAAACTGGTTGGAGCCGAAAGGGGGAGATCAGGTCCCCCCACCTTCTGCCTCGTTTTCTTAGCGGTCCGGACTGTTTTGAGACGGGTTGATTTTTATTCAATCTTTTTCTCCTACTTAATTACTGCTACATTCGGGGTGGGTCCGGATATGAGCGAATTTTTAATGGATTAGGTACGGATAATGGAAGAAAGAGCTCTTCCGCCTCCCTCTCTATTTTTTAAGCGGATTAGGGCGAATTAGAAGACTTTCTTCCTTTTTTTTTTTGGTCTCCACTTACCGCCTTATATATTCGAGGTGGATCATAATAGGATCTCTATCAATCAGATTTCGCTTGGCCTTCACTTGCCGCCTTATACATATCATAGCGGGAACTCTATCAATTGGGTTTCATTTGCATCCCTAATTACAAAGTGCATATTTTATAAATTATAGAATAATAAAATATAACATATTACTAATAGAGTCCGGCTACGATGCTTTTAAAAGCACAAACTATTTGTTGATTAATTATAAGTTTTTCATCATTAGATCTATTCCTTCGACTAATTTTACTCCTTAAAGTATGCTATTCCATCAACCAATCATTCAACTCTATTGGAGCCAACTATTATTATCCTAACCCTACAAAACTTTATCAAAAGGCCGAAAATCTAGAGCACTTATGACTTTATGTTTTTAAAAGTATAGAAGCTCAATTTTTATCAATATATAAGTTTTACTTATTATTATAAAATTTATAAATTATAACAATATACTATCTTATAATTTATTTATATATTATGACGCTATATTATCCTATTTAATTTTAGGCTATATTATCCTATATTATCCTATATTATCCTTGTGGTTTCACTTTTTCTTACTTTAGTACCCTGTGGTTTAAAATGTATCAAGTTAGTACATATGGTTTTGCACTTTTTCACTTTAGTACCCTGTGGTTTAAAGTGTATCAAGTTAGTACCCTGTGGTTTCACATTTTATCACTTTAGTACCCTGTGGTTTTTTAAACCACATGGTACTAGCTTAATACAAAAATAAAACCACAGGATACTAACTTGATACAAATAAAATTATAAAATACTAACTTGATACACTTTAAACCACAGTGTACTAAAATGATAAAGTGAGAAACCACATGGTACTAACTTGATACACTTTAAACCACAGGGTACTAACTTGATACAAAAATAAAACCACAGGGTACTAACTTGATACACTTTAAACCACATAGTATTAAAATGATGAAGTGAGAAACCAAAGGGTACTAATTTGATACACTTTAAATCATAAGGTATTAAAATAAAAAAGTACGAAACCACAAGGGGCTACGAAGTTTTCCCTTCCTAGCTAGAATGTAGCTTTCATTGACATGTCACATGGGTTTGCGTGAACATCGATCATATGCAATCATTTCACGAAGGAAATGCACGAGCTTTGCGTGTCGAGGGCGAAGGCGATAAGAAAAGAAGAAACGACGAGACAGTGCTCTCTTTGTCGCTGCCCTCGAACCAAGCAGGTGTGTGGTCGAAACACACCGAGTTTTTCCGCTCTTACACGACAAATTTTTGACAACGATCAGGTGCGCATTTCCATACACCACGTATCCGATGGTCCACGTAGTTCGAATACGACGTTGAAACGACACTGTTTCATGTAGTGTTGGTTGGGCAATCAGTGGACGACAGGACGAGCCATCTTTACCTGCGAATTATGCAAGTGCCTAAATTCAGTGCAGTCATCATTCATTCTTACCCACAATAGTCCGCGGATCGACCAGGGTATGCAGATTACTCACAATTTTTTTCCCTTTTCGGTTCTTATATTTTTCAATTATACAAATTAAATATATAATTAGTTTTAAGATTAAAAGTTATCTTATTGTGTACAATATCCCAACAGATAGTACATAATAAAAATTTAAAAATAACATTAACAGAAATTAGTGTTAGGGTTCTAGAGACGAGTAAAACAAAAGAATTATTCATTTTTCATTTTTTTTAAAGATATTATATATATGGGTACTACTTGTGGGTACGTACATGTGGGTTGTCCAAATTTTTTATAATTTAATGAATACTCGCACTACAACAGAATTAGGTTATAGGGACACATGTTTGGGACACTTTTGAGTAAGTATCCCATTTATGCTAAAACTTAAAAACACATATACTAATACCTAAATATAAAGCCCAATTCAACCAAAAATAAAAGATTACTCTACTCAACCCACCACACCCAGTCCATTTGGCCCGATTACAAACAGAAAAGAAAAAAAAAAAGAAAAATCAATTACCATCTTTTCTTCTCTCATCACTCAATCCACTGAAATTCTAGACGAAGAGCCTTTACTGTCGTCCTCCTCCGCCACCGCAGCCAACGAGATAGAGTTTCGACGGTTGCTAAATGCTTAAATAAGTGTTGATAAATTAGCAGCACTCTTTTAGGTTATAGCGACACTCTTTAACTGTCACTATATACCTAGCGACCCCACATATAGCAACACTTTTTAAAAGTGTCGGTAATTTTAGCTAGCAGCACTTTTTTGACATGTGCCTACATTTAAAAGTGTCGCTATAGACCGTTTTTGTTGTAGTGTCGCTCGTTCTATTCATAATTTTTTGGGTAAGAAAAATTAGTACCAATACCTACAAATTTATGGATAAACTGTAAGGACCTGCGGATATGAATTGAAATTGTCAAGTTTAGTAACTTGTTTGATATATAATATAAAACCGAGCTACTGTACTATTAGATGGTAAAAAATTAGCTAAATGCTATTTGTACATCTTAATCGGAGTTTTTTTTTTTATCTTATATCTATCTCATCCAATGGATGATAAATTTTTATTAGTAACATCAAATGACTAGTGAGTGGTCTTCACACAATGGATGGATAAATTGTAAGATATACACATATTTTTGGGTGAATGAGTAGCATTGCTCAATAAATAATATTTCTACTATAGACTTTATAAACTTTGGATGTCCAAAATTTACTAATTTGTAATTGTACTAATATAGATCAAAGGGCTACAAGTTTACATAAGCACTATTTATATACTATTTGTAGTATAGTAGTTCTATTTATTTTTTTTTAATTACAATTAATTGAAAGAGTTAGGAATATAATTTTTGCTCCATAATAAATTTCACATTTACAGTTAGGTGGAATAGCATATGAATATTAATCCGTAATGCTCAGGAAAAAGGGGTCATCTTTTTCTTTTTTAGTGACAAAAAAATCTCATCTATTAGTTCATTGTACATATCCATTTTTGTTAGGAAATCCGCGTAAAAATAAATAAAAATAATTTTAACCTATATCATCTAACGATATATGCATTATAATAAAGATGGGGAATTTTCAAAGCAAAATCTAAAAATATATCTCTCCGTGGCGCCTATGGTAACTGCTCTATGATTTGGATCATTAGCTATTTTATTGATAGAAATTAATCGTTTAATTATTCTCAGATGCCCTGTCATTCCCCTTTTATTCATGCCAATTATTGATATATCTATAAGGTAATTTATTTTAGCCTTTGTGTCACGTCCTAAGACTGACAATTTGGGTCCTCCCGAGAATATGCAATAAACCCGCTGAATGGACAAGATTTTTTCTATCCACATAAAGCAGAATCATATACCATTTTGTACATTCATACATGATATAGATACATGCAATATCAGAATATAACAACTAATTTAAAATATTTAACTATAAACAACTTTAAAGTCTATAACTATTGAAACCATTTTCTAAAAATTAAACTACATTAGACTTTATATGTTTCGAACCCAAAATATTACAAAGTGTCAATTTCCCAAAACAAAGAGTACATCTAGACCTCTCCCAAGGTTCTCTACTCCAAGACAACTTTTGTCGTGGTCACGCGCCTTCAACGACAATCGTAGGCTTTGAAAAAGGATATATAAACAACAAAGAGGAGAGAATATAGTTAGTTTCTAATGGATGCAACAGCTGAAAATAGCGTTTTACACTCATTCGATTCAAAGGAGACATTAATATATATATTTAATAATATCATGTTATAAATAGATATTTCTACTAAAGAAATACAGTAACTTTAATTAAAACTATAATGCCTCATTATCAATAATATGCCTATACTCCTAACCCATGATTATATGCTCAACCAATCTAGCTCATGTTATCTCATTTAGATATTTTCATTGACCAACTAATTTTAATTGATGTAACTTAAGTTTCAAACAGTACAGTTGAATCTCAAATACTACAACTTTTCATTTCAAAGAAAACAATTTTTTCTTCTTCTTCTTTCTTCTCAGCTTGTTGGGCCTCTTTGTACCTGTCGTGGCAGGTGGCAGGGACGAAGTTAGGATTCAATCTTGAGGGGGGCAAAAATATATTTAAATAGAAACTTTAGTAATAAATAATAAACGGGGCAAAAATATATTTAAATAGAAACTTTAGTAATAAATAATAAACAAAATTTTTCCTAATTAAAAAATTTTTATTAAAAAATTATTAATTAAATAAATAATGTAAAAGTATGAACTTTATTTTTTTAATTTTCAGATGTTTAACTTCTAATTATTTTATTTATATTATTACATTAAAATAACTTAGAAATTTTACTAAATCTAACAGTAATTTTTTAATTTTTTAGTAAATAAAATTAACATAGCTATTAAATTTAGTACAATTCTTGATTCAGTCAAATTAAAAAGCTCACCTAAGATAAATAAAAGTTTTAAGAAATTATTAAATAAAATTTTTAGAGTAGAGAAATATATTACAAAAGACTAAAACCAAAAAACTTTTAATATATTTCCACCCATAAAAAGAGTATGCCCTTTAAGGGAGAGAGAGAGAGAGAGAGAGAGAGAGAGAGAGAGAGAGAGAGTTATGTTGGCACCGTAAATAAATATTGAAAAACTAGGGGGCCAAGCTATCCATGGTCCACCAAAAAAAAAGTTTTGAAAGACCATTAAGCAAATATTGAAAAATTGAGGGGGGCCATGGCCACCTTGGGCCTTCGCATAGCTTCGTCCCTAGCAGGTGGTGGCCTTCCCAAAGAAAAGAAAAAAAAATATTTTTTTATTTTTTTCTTTTTATTTTGTACTCTACATTCTTTTCCGCTACGTTGCCCCCTCCTTCACCTTTTACTGCAATGGTTGCCTTTCTTCGACACACTCTCCCTCCTCATCGTCCTCAAATCCTGTGGGATTCTCATTGCCATCATCGTCCATTGCTATACCCTTTGCGCAACCTTAGTTCCATGATCTGTGTTATATCCAAATCCATGTCGGCGCCACCGGCGTTGGCAAAGGCTTGAGCAAAATAGGAGAAAGAAGCGTAGCATCGATATGGACGAGGAAAAAGAAGAAAAAGCAGGAGGAAAAGGAGATAAAGGAATAATGAGAAGAAAGGAGTCGAAGAAGGCAGAGAAATATGAAAGAAAAAAATGAAGGAAAAAGGAGTCGTCAAAATATTTTGGCCAGTTTACTAAAAATCCAAATATATATAATCTACAAAATCTAAAAAAATGACATATTTTTATAAAAATGTTAAACCAATAAATTTTTTATGCAAATTAACTTTTTTCCTCACTTAAAAATCCTAACTTATTGAAGGAGAGCCCAGGCATTTCTTCATTTATGGTGGAGAGGTTGTCATCTACCATCAAAACCTATCTCTATCTTTGGAGATTCTATCCATTAGGAAAGAAGTTTGAAGCTTTGAAGAGGAACTAAGCTTCATTAGAGCTCTTTTCAAATTAGGGTAAATTCCAACTTCATATTTAAAGTTTTTATAAATTTGATGTTATCTTGGGTGTTTAATAATAATATTGTGCATAAATTTGTTAGATTTGATTTCATATTGTATTTTTATTTATATTTTTTGATAATAAATTTGATGTTTAATTGTAGTATTATACTTATAACTTATTTTTTTCTGTTCAAGTGAACAAACCTGAAAGGTCATTTATAGAAGAAGTGGAAAATTTGATTATTTATAACATTGATAAAGAGTTTTAGAATAATTTGCCCTTAGGTATGCCTAATTATAAATAATATTTTGATGTTATGTGGGGCTGTTAAATTGGTTTCTCATGAAACAATAACTCGGATTTTTTTCTTCGATTTAGTTTATGAATGTCTTTTACGTCTACGTAGTTTTATTATTTTTTTAATTCAATATTGAGTGGATATGTGAAACTCTTGATAGTCCTATATTATGATATAATAGGGCTATATAATACTCTTAACCCGGTCTAAGTATTTTGGGCGATGGCTTGACCTAAGAGCTTAAGAGAATTAAGCGTGCTAGGACGAAAATAGTTCTAGAATTGGTGAACCCCTAGAAAGTCGGGGCGTCATAGTTGGTATCAGAGTCAATTACCAGCCAGAAATGTGAGATAAGTCTCGCCTGAGCCAAGATTATACAACGGGAAGAGCGAGATGCTCATACTGTTGATTGTTGTAGGTGGAGCGCAGCTCACCATAAAGTAGGTTTAGGCTAGCGAGACAGTCTCACATCGCTTGGAACTTGTGAGTACTTGTGAGTTTGAGCCTGACGAGAATATTAGGGTTTAAAGGGGGGAGAATGTGAGACCCCAGATAGTTTTATGTATATGATATAATAGGGTTAATATTTTTAACTTGGCTTAAGCATGCATCTTGGGTGGTGGGAAGACCCAAGAGGTTAAGAGAGTTAATCGTGTTAGAACGGGAGTAGTTTTGGTATAGGTGACCCCTGGGAAGTCGGGGCATGTTAGTTTTAATTAAAAATCAATGAAAAGTGAAAACTAAGATATATTATTTTTTTTTTTGTGAATCTATTTTCTATTTTGTCTAAATTAGTATGTATTTTTTGTTTATAACTTCACCACTACAGATACAAGATTTAGTGGCGACAAATGTCGCCACCAAAGCCAAAATTGTCGCCACGAAAAATGTTTTGGCGGCGACAATTCGTCGCCGCATGCCGCCGCCTATAACCCCGTCGGTAAAACTATTTGGTAGCGACAAAATGTCGCCGCTAAAAGTTAGATAATTAGCGGCGACAACCTGTCGCCGCGAAAAATTAGAGAATTAGTGGCGACATGATGTCGCCGCTAAAAATTAGAAAATTTAGATAATTAATGGCGACATTTTATCACTGCTAAATATTTGGAGCCGACAATTTATCGCCACTAAAAGTTAGATAATTACCTACGGGGCCTAGTTATATGGTGGCGACTATTGTCGCCACTATTTTTCTGATCGAAAATTATTTTTTGAGAAAAAATAATTGATAGTAATAGATATTATTGATTTAATATAAATTGCTAAAAATAATCTATAATTAAAATAATTTCTCATTCTTAAATTTTAACATTTAATTTCAATTTAATCCTCTCAGAACAAAATTAAACCCAAACACTATGGCTCAAACACCTTAGAACCAATATATATTAAATCTAATTGAATCTCTATAAGTATTTAATCATAAAATTAATCCACACAAATAAGTAAGACTGAATCAAACTTTAAATGTAAAAAAGTGCATAAATAATCATATAAGGCAAATAAAAAAGACTGAATCAAACTTTAAATGTTAGAGTATCATTGCATTGTCACCTAATACACCCAACACAACCAAAAAACAAAACACAATAATAGTGTTTTTGTCATTTCTACATGCTATCAAATGTAAAGTTTTCAAAATATGTCAAGTTTACTTAAACTTGATTCAATACATCGTCAAAATACTGCCAAAATTTTTCTCGCCACCACCTCTTATAAATCTGCAAATAAAAATAAAGAAAAATTAGCAAGTCCTCCAACAATTAAACCTGCAACAGAAAAGTGACAAGCTTACCATCTTTTCCACTATAAGCAACATTCAAGATTAATTCAGAAGCCTAGTTACTTGACAACAGTATTGCACAAATACAAAAAATGGAAAGTACCTCAAGCAGGGTAACCTAAAAATTCTAAATTATGAAACTTAATCCAAATAATAACTATTATTCCTGCATTTTTCTACTTAAAAAATGCATCATCAAACAACGCTGCACCTTGAATCGCCACTTATAGTTAGGACAAGTCATTGAACAGAGCTAATGGAATTGTAGTGGGTTCCATCAGACAACTTTACCTTTACCGTCTACATTTATCTTGTGCTTCCAGTTATATGGAGACTCTTTTCATAAGTAACGAATAGTTCCTAAGTTGTGCCAGTTGTGATCTGGAGTAATGATTCTCTTAAGCATCTTTCCACGCCGAAAATTTTTTCGGAAAAAAAGGTCAGCTTAGAAACAAAAAGAGGAGCTTGCAGTTCATTGTCTTTCTTGTCCCAAGAATCATCATGCACTACCTACAAAAGAGAAAAAGAATAAAAGTTAAAACAATGTAAACGTAAATCATGCAAATAGATTTTGAATAATAAAGCAAATAAGCAACTCATAAAAATCCCTGATGATTTCATACATCTCATCAGCACTCTCAAATTCAAATAGTTTAGAATTCATTCACATCAAAAAGATTAAGAATGCCTAATAAGTATTTAAACATACAGGAACTGAATTGGAAATTCTTTTTATTAATAAAAAGGACAAACTTTTTGCAACTTGACAAAGAGTTCATTAGCGTTTAACATCAAAGTCAAAATCAAGAGGACAAATAAAAAAAGCAAAGATAGAAAAAATTACAGTGTTTAACATCAAAATTAAAAGCCCAACTCGCTCGAGCTCAGGTTTGTTGAGATCCTAATCTTAACCTGCCTTAAAAATGGAGCTTCGACACGAAAACAAACTAAGTTGGAACAAATGGCTGAAATGAAAACTTTCTACAAGTTCAGAGACTAGATTACTTGAGTATATACAGTGAGTACTGAAGTGAAGTTCTCCACGAATTGTCATGCAAAAATTTCTACGTGAGAACCGCATGATGCTAACGAAACAACAGAGGTTAGAGACGCAAGAGTCAAATCAGTATGATGAACAATCATTCTGTATTCCATCGTTCAAAACAAGAACATAACATGTTGTTTTTCATTTTGGGAAATTAACAAAGAAAGATATTTTTGCCCACATTAAAAAAGTGGTAATAAAAGTTAGAACTTCCAAAGGCTTGTCGAAGTTGTTGAAGCACATAATTGTCAGTTTCTAGGCTAGTGCTGACCTTCAACTGCAGAAGCACTCGTCGCCGATGTTTTTGGTGCTTCTGATTCAGAGCAAGCCCTCAATACCGCCTCATTTTGCAATAGTTTGTTGCACATTTAAGTTCATAGATTATTATAATTTGAAGACAATTTTCCAAAATTACACATCATGAAATCACTGCTGCACAACGAAAAGTGGTCAAAAAATGTAAAAGGAACGGAGAGAAAAAGTAGGAGGCAGCTGCTCTGTTAGTAGGCAATTTTGTCGTTAGTTACGAGGTTGTCAAATTCAATTGGTGATATCCTATTCTATTCCTTAATGTCTTACACCTAACTTTAGTCGCATACCTACCCAAAGTAAATGGGCATCAGCGATTGTTAATTTGTGACTTATTAAGTAACGTGATGATTATATGGCTTGGTTTCTTGACCTCTTTTCTAGTACTTGCCACCAACCTGTATACTGTACTAATTAACATGTAACAAATAGTTGGTGGAGATAGTAAGGCTCCAGCTGACAATAAGTGTACTGGCTTCAACTAAATCATTTCCTCTGCTTTGGCAAAATGGAAAGAGCGTCCATTTGTAGAGCTCTGGAGTTATCACTCGTGGAAGATTAGTAGTTCCATTACAACTTATTAAATGCAGCTTCAGTAAAAGTTAGGCAACAAATCATTTTACTAGAAGCAAAAAAGAGTTAGAAAATTAAAATGGTATCAGTAAACCACAACCAGAATCAAGCATTGGGGATGATATTATATATGAAGAATGGACATAGCAATCAGAATGACAAAGTGCTTGTCTAATGTATTCATGACATAACCTTTAAATGGAAGAGCTCACAAGGTGACCACAAGACCAACATAGTTCTATGGTTCTAGATAAGGGGCAGTTAGAAACTCTTCAATTATAAGAACAGTTTACAATTTGACAACTTAACTAAGAAAACTATCAATATGATGGACGAGCAGAGCTACTACAGAAAAAATAAAGGAATTACTATCCAGCTTCAGCACGTCCAACAACACTGCAGGAAGGGATAAAGAGGAAACTCAGTGAATTCTGGTAAAAAATACCACAGAGCAAAATGGTCTGCAAATCTATCTAATTTAGATATAAAATCTAATTAATTTCAATAAATGAATGGAGTATTAAGTAAAATTCAGAGAAGCAACAGCATGGATATTAACAAAACTTTGTTCAGTAAATAGACTTGGTAATTACAAATTCACTATCGCCAAAATTTAGAACTGATTTGTAATATAATCAATAGAAGTTCCAACTATAGCAGTAAACGAGCCAAAAGCCTGGGATAAAGAGACATGATGAATGTAAGTTCCCATCCAATAAAGCAAGAACTTCATATAGTGAGCAACCAATACATCAAGCAATCTATTCTAGTTGCAAACAACCCTTAAGTATTAAACTTCCCCTCATTTGTCCAGGTCAATCTTGTCTATATCAAATACATTTCAGACCATGAAGAAAAATTATCCATCTCCCTTCTGCTTCACCATTCCCTTTATTTCCTTATTGCCAAATAACAGAACGCAAAAGTATCAGGAATTTTACAACATCAATCACAGGAAATTTAGATATCTAATTTTTCTTAATATATAAAATTTCTTTTTTCCCCCATTTACTTGGTAATCTGTAAGTCCAAAACACAATAAAATTATAGTGCAAATTATCAAAGATGTCCAGTAATTGCTCCCAATTAATATCATGTTATCATTCAAGAACTCTTGTCCTATGCATTGTGGCAAATACACAATTAATTAGTAAAGAGAGAAATTACTCAAAAAATTACGATAGGGATGGCAACGGCTGCTGCGGCGATGACTGAGAGACAATGAAGCATCCACATGAACTAGCGACCGAGAGGCAACGGGTGAAACAAGCTGCGAGCTAACAAAGGGCGTAGAGTGCAGGGTGACAAGCTGCGAGCTAACAAGCTGCGAGCATCCACCGCCGTCGGGAAGATATCAAGGATGAGCGATCTAGGGTTTGTGGCACGCACCTTTGAAGATGAGCTTCTGGCCACGGGGGAGGATGTTGGTAAGGGGTTGGATTAGGGTTTTGAGGTCAACCTCAAAGGCGGTTCCACCTGCGGGTTTGGCTAGAAGACGGGTACCTGCGGCTTCTGGCCGCAGGGGAGGACGAGGCGGCGCGCGTTTGCCCACGGCGAGGGAGGATGTTGGTGAGGGGTTGGAAGCCGCTCGTGGGGGTGCTGGAGGACGAGGCGGCGCAGCTATGGAAGCTCCCGATGAAGACCACAGTGGCGAGGCGGAGGGGACGAAGATGGGTAAACTTGCAGAGAGAGAGAGAGAAAGAGTAATAGGGAATGTAAAATTTTATTTACAGTTGTAATTTTATTAAATTTTTTTTTATGTTAAAAGACAATAAAGTTCCAAGGCCTTATGTAATAGATGTTAAATAAGTGAGGGTAAAATTGTCATTCTGCAAGAATGGGTTGGTGAGTGGCGAAAAAAAGAGAAGGAAGTTCCGGCGCGCTTCATAAGGATATATCGCGGCGACACCTTGTCGCCACCATTTTCTACGCAATGGCGGCGACAAATAAATGTCGCCACCATTTCCTAAGAATCAGCGGCGACAAATAAATGTCGCCGCCATTTCCCAAGAATCGGCTGCGACGAAAAAATGTCGCCGCCATTTCCTATGAATCGGCGGCGACAAATAAATGTCGCCACCATATTAAATACATTGGTGGCGACAGTGCTTGTCGCCACCAAAAAGTCGCCACTAAATATCTCTTTTGTTGTAGTGCTTGTTTAGTTTAATTTGATTTAATAAATTAGTTTTATTTAGTATATGTTTAACAAGACTGTCAATCAGAAGATAAGTTTATTAAAAAAGTATTAATAATAGATGATGGGCAAAATGAGAATTATATTTATCTTTTAGATGAATTATTGTCAAGATAGATATTTATGACCTTTTTTAATAAACTTATCTTCTGATTGACAGTCTTGTTAAACATATACTAAATAAAACTAATTTATTAAATCNAATTATATTTATCTTTTAGATGAATTATTGTCAAGATAGATATTTATGACCTTTTTTCTAAATTAGAGGAGTATTTTTTATATTAATACTTTTAGAGAGGTTTCTACGTAATTAAGGGTTTGAGAAATAATACTAATGAAATTAACTCAATAATTAATGACTAATTAGTTGGACTGGGGAAACCAATGGGCTGGGTCGACACACATGAAAATCAATTGAAAAAATAATTATAAGTTGGGTTTTTTTTTGGGTTGGGTCCGACCATAATTTCAATGACAACCTTATTTCGGCCCACATCCTCACTAGGGATGTTAATAGGTACAGATACCCGAAATTTTATCTAAATCCAAACCTAAACATAGCGGATTTAGGCATTTAGCTGATACTAAATGGATATAGTTTCGGATACAGATATAAAACACAAAAATCCTGCGGATTTGGATTCTGGTTGTCAAATAATTTTTTTGGTAATAATATATTGGGAATAATTTTTTTTTTTTATGATTGAAAATTTGAAGTTTGATTTTTATTCTTTGGAAGTAAATCGAAGATAAACTCAAATATTTTAAAACGTCATATAGCAAAATTAAAACTTAAAAAAGTTAGATAGTCCGATCAAAAGAAGTCATAGTTTATGTAAGTTTAATACATTTTTACTAATTGGTATATATGTACAGAATTATGCATTTTGAATTTTTTTTTTTTTTAAGAAAATGGTAGCATGCGACGTATTTTATTTATTAGAAAGATGACCTAATCATGTAGATATATATCAAACTGCAATAGTATTTGATCATCTGAGTTGATGCTCAGCTCAGAATTCTCCCTCTTTGGCAGGTTGGGCTAAGTCACAACTCATACTTGTATGTTGGGTTGGGCTCAGTTCTATCCGTGGATATGTAGGCTCCGGAGCAGGCCATCTCGGACCCATCGATCATGTTTCACCACCATTAATTTTGCAGTGTAGAATCCATGATTAAATGTCACCAACCGTCATTAGAGCAAGTGGCAAAGGACTTCATAGTTGGTACCCAAGGTCCCAAGTTCGAAACCTAGTTGATTCACATTTCTTGCTAAGTTTAGTTCTAAATGAAATAAATGAAGCGGGTAGCGTGCTACTTATCTTTTTTTAAAAAAAAAAAGAAAAAAGAAAAAGATTCCATGATTAAATGTCATAGGCTGAGTTACCTATAAGCTCTTAATTTTGCAGTGTAGAATCCATGATTAAATGTCATAGGTTGAGTTACATATAATAAGCTCTTAATTTTGCAGTGTAGAATCCGTGATTAAATGTCATAGGTTGAGTTACATATAATAAGCTCTTAATTTTGCAGTGTAGAATCCATGATTAAAAATATCATAGGTTGAGTTACATATAAGCTCATAGTCCCCTGAATCTGCGTCATCTACCCTTTGCTTTGGTTGAACAACGATCAAATCAAATTGCATGCAAATTTGGGCCTATTTTGCCTATATAATTATTGAGAAAATGATTTATGAAGAATTGATTCTGACTTGAAGAATCATTTCCACTAAAAGTTGTAGATCATTTGGCTAAATCTTGCAAAAAAGATTTTTTTTTTTTTTTGAAGTAATTTTTAAAGCCGTTCAGCAAATTTTTCTTTTGCTATTTGCATATATATAATTTTTTCAATTTTATATACAAATGTAAATTTAAAAATTTAAAATTTGTAATATAAATTTAAATTTTGAAATTTTTATATTAAAATTTTGAAAGTTAAAATTTAAATGTAAATTTGAGTTTTAAAATTTTAAGTTTAAAATATAAATATAAATTTTAAAATTTTAAATTTAAGTTTAAAGTTTAAAAACTTTAACTATAAATTATAAATTATACATTAAGAATCTGAATTTGAAACTAAATTTAAATTTAAAATTTAAATCCAAGATCGGAATCAGATTTTAGAAAGCAAGGTTTAGCTGTTTCTATTTTTGGGGCCTAAAAAATAAAAAAAAATCAAATTCTACAAATCGGAGTCAAATTTTTTGAAAAATTTACCAAACGCTGTAAAAACAGGCAAAAAGTTTATTGAATATATTTTGTAATATTTTAGAATGTCTTCGTATCAAAAATTGTAAAGTTTAGATATTTTTTAATAAATTAAGCAATGCCTATTTTTAGACCGCGATTTTTTAGATTCTTGATCCATTAGTAATATATTTTTAAAACTTATGATTTTTCATTCATAGATTAATTATCTATTATTATATAAATTGTATTAACAACCTAGTTAGTTAATTCGTGAATTATTTGCAAATTATTGAAAATCAGAATTAAACGGTCCGTTTACGTATTTTTTTCAAAGAAAGAAAATTATTTGTGAATTTTTGGGTCAGCCGAATTATTCGCGAATTATTTCCGAATTATTGAAAATATAAATAAAAAACTTATAATTTTTATTTTTAAATATAGATTATCTAATATTTTATATTTTATACCGAATCCATTTTTTAAGCCGAATTTTTCAACGAATTTAAAAATTAGAAAATAAATTTTATGCGTATTATATTCGTACCGAATTTTTGTCGAATCCGAATTAACTAACTATCATTAACAATCAAAAAATTATAATTAATATGACCAATACACTGAGCGTAGGCAACTATTTCTAACAATACCAAAGAAAGGTGGGTAATTTGTAGAGCTATATATATGGATAAAATTACTCTTGAGATTGATACTAATTGTAGTAGTAATTAGTATCCCTTCTCTCCCTATTAACACCCTTCCTCTTTTCGTTTTTTTTGTTTTCTTTCTGCCTTTCAATTTTATTTCATCCTTTTTTGCCTGTTCTTTCGGAGGCCCTGGCTGCTTCCATTTTGTACGCTTAGTTCATTTTGCTTAATGAATGAAGCAGGTAGCTTATTACCTATTTCTCAAAAAAGAGATTGATACTAATTGACCAATATTGATGAGTGCACAGCTGGTACCACTGGTGATTTCAAATATTTTATACTGTTGGATTAATAAAGTATATTAATGCTGGGTAAAGGGTGACATTAAAAATGATGTATATATAGGAGCATCTCTATAACTATTTATCTCTTTGATAATATATGCTTAAAAAAAATAGTTTCGAACCAAACATCGAATAGTGTTGCACATGGAGAGCTTCATGCGTGTTTTGAGTGAAACAATAACAAATTCATTGAAATTTGCACCTCTTAACCAAGCGTGAGAAGAGGAGAAAAGGCGCAGAAAAAAGAAGATAGATGTAGGAGGCTCATCTAGGAGCAGGCAAAATGCGTGACCAAAAACTTTATTCAACCATTAGATCGGCCCCTCATAGTGGTTATTAATCACTTCAAAAACTAATAATAATACCATACCAATATATAGAATGTATTAATGATATGTTGACATATTGGAGATCTCTATTAAATGGTTAAAATAATTTACAAGAAGACCGGTTTAACTCATAAGTATCGTATAGCGTAAGTAATAATTTACAAAACTTGATCATAACTCGACAACCATTTTCAAAAGAGAAACGATATGTGAGCTTACTTTTGTAATTAGCAATTGTTTATTAGTAGGTAAGTGTTGAAAATTAGAAGTTAGTGCAAGGAACCAAAGAGTTATAAGTTGCACATTAAAAAATACTTCATATATGATGCATAAATATCTTAATCAGTATATCTCTTTAATTTTATTCAAATGCTTGAAGAATTTAGTAGACGAGAAATATAATCAAATATTGAGTTATTTTCTAAGTGATAATATTTCATGTTGCAGATAAAATAGATTGTTTTAGTAGATCATTATTGCCAAAACCTTATAAGGACAAGCTCCTCAAGTACCATCATAAGAGAAAATCTTCCGAATGCATGAGTACTGGCTAGATAACTAGTTGCTGTTAAAGATAATGTTAATGAGATTAGGATTAGATTATTTGATATTATCCATTATTGTATTCGGTTATTTAGATTATGGTTAAAATGAAATAGAATCAGAGTAAGATTCTATATAATTAGTTATAAATAGGTAGGCCAGAATTATTTTGTTAATGAAGCCGAGAGTACGTCGCCATAATTAATTAGCGCTCGCCGAAAGTTGCATACGATGATGAGTTATTTTCTTCAATATTGTTAGTTTTGTTTTGCTTTCAAGACAACGTACCAAATTCTTTGATTTGTCTTTTTCCTTCCTTATCTTTTCTATTTTACTTTTTGTAGATATCTCTATATACCATAACAAGTATAGAGAATGTATTTGTTGGTGGCCCACTGCCGTAACAAGGGTATCAGAGCATGGATTTCGAGAGGAGAAGGTGTTGATTGCGTTTAACAGCGCTAATGGAGTTGCACAAGGATTCCCGATATTCAAGGGGAACAATTATGATTTGAGAAATGATTCGGTACTTTTTTTTAAAAAAAATAAAAAAGATCTTAACCGTTGATTAATAGAGGGTAAAAATGTAATTTTAGTACTTAGCAGGTAAAAGGATTATTTTATTCAAGGTTAGTTTGGTAATTAAACAATACAACATTTAAAGAAACTTTTAATTGAGGTCCTAAAAAATTGTAATGTTGGTAAATATTTTAATTCAACATTTTAATATGTCAAAGAAACTTTTAAATTCCTATAGAGACATTAATTTTGTATCATTTATTTAAAAAATTTTGAATGTAGGTTAAAATATTTATAATTTAAATGTATTTAATAAGTTAAAAAAAATTTAGAATTGTTCTACTTTAGATATTAATTTTGTATGACTATTTAAAAACATTTGTAATGTTGGTAAATATTTAAATTTAACATATTTAATATGTTTAACAAAATTAGGAATTCATCTTAATCATTAATTTTGTCACGCCCCGGGGTCCCCTTTTTGTTTGAAACACGGCGGAAAAGCGTTTGAATTTTTTTTTTTTTTTTTGAAAACCTGACCCCAGAGTATGCCAGATCCGCCACAAATACAGGAAATCCACTGTTCACACGGACAGAGTCTCCCCTGTACTTGCACGGCGTCACACAAGTACAAAAGTACGAACAGTATACAACCACAATCAAATGAATATACAGATAGCTATACATTCATACATTCACCATTCACACCGTAGTTTTACATTCGATGTTTACACAGAAGTCCATGAAAAATCTTTTGAAAACTGTTTCGTACACGAAAACTTTTATCTTTTATAGAAGCTACCACGAGGGGTAGAAAACCTTTTATTTTACCAAATCCAGAAATCCTTTTAATACGTTCATGAAAGTCCATATATTCCAATGTAATAAAAAAAAATACTGAACCATATAAACTGACTAAGCTACAACAACAGAATAGTAGGGATAAAACTAAACCGATAACCTGGGTCGGAAGCTCTATCGACCGCTACTAACGTACCTCACGTCTCGTCCCAAAACTCAACGTCTGCAGTACCTGAAAAATAGTGGGGGAGGTGAGAACATGTAAACATGTCTCCCCTCCCAGTGGGTACCGCAAGCCGAAGAAGGCGAGGAGTACTCACCGGATCAGGAAGAGATAAACAACAGTATGGGTAAGTAAAATACTGTAGCAACGATAATGAACGAATGAAATATATATATATGAAAACACAACTACCGCTACTGTAATGTACAACTGCAACGTACAAGGATATCAATACTATAGTAGAAAGACAACTGTAAAGAAAGATCTAGAAGTACATATGCAACAACCGCTACTATAGCTATATGCGTCAACCGGACGAGAAGTCCCAAAAGTACCCAATCTAAACCGCCGTGTCGGTCTAAGGACCTCAGGCAAAAGCCACTATCTGCTCACACCTGGCATGTAACCCTAGCACAAAGAGAACACCGCTGGGCTCACGGGTCGGATGTACGACCACTTTTCCGGAAAAGAACACCCTCCTGCGGGGGATCAACCCGCTGGTGTACGTGAAATGCACTCGAGCTGTGGCGATCAATGCGGATATGATCAATAGCCAACCGTCGGCAATCAGCCGACAATCACTGCCCCTCTGGGCATACCGACCGTGTAGGTCATCAAGTAACAACGTGAACCGACCAAGAGAGGTCAATATACGGAAAGTAACGAACAACCAAACAGGTCACCGATGCAAACAGGAGAACCGACCAACCAGGTCACAAGTATAGTATATACGAATGCCATCTACTCTACCCCTATACAGGATACTACACATAGAACAACTAGGCAGGGTAAATAAAGATAGTATGTAGATACTGCTCGATGTCAACTAAAAGTACGAACACAAGAACCGACCGATATGTCACATGAGTGTATTCGATATAGTCCAGAACTACCGTCAGCACCAGCCGACAATCCTACCCCTCAGGGTACACCGACCTCAAAGGTCATCGAACGACAGAAGTCAAGAAATAGACCAACCCAATACATAGTGCAACAACCGATCAACCAGGTCAACAGATATAAGATAAAAGCACCGATCAAATAGGTCACCGAAACGAAGTACAAGAACCGACCAATCAAGTCACCGAACGAAGTACGAGAACCGACCAATCAGGTCACCAGTATCACATAGGGATAAACTACTCTACTCCTACACATGATACTAAGCATAGAAACATATGAGTAGAGTATGATAGAAACAACGGGGATGCAAGCTCAATATATAATACGAAAATAGCAATAGAAGAACAGGGATAGAAGAGATATCACCGAGCGTGCACCACTGTACCGACTTCGGATCGAAGTACCCACCTGTATAAAGCTGAAATGGTCTCGCTACGGCGGAGACGAAGCGACCGGACCTACGAAGGGTCCACCGGGTTAGAGTCTAACCCACGAACACAATAACACGACCAATCTCACACAAATCCCAAAATCATAACCCCACTGAAATCGGTTTCTCAAATGCAACTTCCGAATCAGCCGGAAGTCCCGAAAACCGTACCGGAACTCCACCGTCGCTCACCCGTCGTTTCTGAACCTTCGAGACGACACGGGTGACCAGCCAACAAGGCTCAGCGACGTTACAGTCAACCACGAGGCACCGTCGTAAGAATTCCGAGTCGAACGCGCGTTCTATCGGCGGATTTCGCCGAAAAACGCTCCGGAAATGCCCGATAGATTTCCGCAAAGGCTTGGGGCCTTGGACGATCAGTCCAGAGGTTATCTTAAGCCTTTACCTGCTGCCAACAGCAGCCACAACAAAGCGAAACGCAAACGGATCCTTAATGGCCCATGAAATCACATTATTTTATGTGATTTCATGGCTCTAACAGGTCGTACCAGCAAACCAGGGATCTACGGAGGTTGCCATCGCACTTGCTGCAAGGTTTCGGTATGCCTGAGGCCGTGCTCACCTTTCGGAGCACTGCCGGCAGCAACCACGCGCGCACGAGCGACGCGAACCTCAGCGAATCAGTGCGCACAGCGCGAAGATCGCACACTACCCATTAACCAGGGCACCGTTAATCTAAATGGAGGTGAGCATCGTGTTCAGCACGAGCCCACGATCACCGGGCTCACCTCCCGAGGTGCCAGGGAGTCCTCGGATCACCGGACAAGTGACCGGAACGCAAAACAACAGTGCTGGAACTATAAATGGCTACTCACCGGAGCTGTGGGAGCTAGGGATGGCCGCCGGCGATCGGACGGCGGGAACTCCGGCCGGTGATGGGAGCAGCAGGTCGGGGAGGTCCGGGGAAGGTGCTGGCCGGCGGTGGGCAGCAGCCGGTGGCGCGGCGGCGGAGATCGAGCCCACCGACTTCCTCTCGGGTTGGAGCTTGCCGGCGGCGAGGCGGCGACCGGGGAAGGTCAGGGCGGCAAGGATCCGGTGCCGGAGACCAAGGGGGAGGTGGTGCTCACCTCAGAGGACAACGGCAGCCCTCTGAAGTGGCGCGGCTCCAAGGTCGGCCCGCACAGACCCCGAGCGGCGGCGGGAGACCTTGGCGGCAGCCGGCGAGGCGCGGGGACAGCCGGGGACGCACGCGCCGGGTTGCTGGAGGTCGCCGGGGTCGACAGGGAGGCTTGGCCGCAGGGGAGATGCGGTCCCAAGGCCCGTGACCCGAGCTCGGCCCGGCTCGGTTCAGGGCAGACCCGGTTGGCTGCAGCTCTTCCGGCGGCTCCGGCGACGCTCAGGGGTGGCCGGGGTCGGCGGGAGAGGGTGCCTGAGGTGGAAGGAGGCCGGGGCTTGCTTCCAGAGGCGGTGGAGACCCTCCCACAAACCCTCGATCTAAGAGATGGCTGAGGAGAGGAGGAAGGCCGGTCGCAGGCGGTTTCCGGCGGCCGGGGCAGCTCGGCGGCGGCCGGAACGTGAGCACGGGCAGGGCAGGGTGGTGCTGGTGACAGGGGCGGCTGGGTCAGCTGGGGGGGGG
>NC_033623.1:9637985-9750334 GCF_001540865.1 Ananas comosus | reverse complement strand
GTTTGACATGATATAATAAATCTAAATAACTTCTAAAGAGATATGAAAAATCCAAGATTTGAAATTTAAATAAAACAAAAGCCGAATATAAAATTTAATGTTATGTACTAGAATAATAAAAATTTTTAGTTAAAAATGATGGTTTTAAACTTAATTAAAACAGATATGTTAAGATAATATTTTTATTTAAATTTAATATGGGAATGGGATATAAAGATTAGTTAATAGATGTAATTTAAAAAATTTATCACTATTTCTTAATGATAGGTTTAATCTTTTTAATAATTTAAAAAAATTTGTATAATTTATATAACTTAAATTTATAAACGGGCGTAAATTAAAAAATTTTAATCATATGTTTTAAACATTATTGACTCTAAAACTAAATAACTAATTTGGGAAAACAAATTACTACAAGAACACACATTATATTAATATTCACATGGGCAGTTTAAAGTCCTCTTTTGCTCAATTTTGCCTCTTCAATGCGCTGGGCCTTCAGACTGAATTCACTTATCATTGAGGCCAAAAGGCCTCTCCGGCGCCTCATTTCACCTGAAAGCTGCGCATAGCCTGAGGCTTATATCGGAAGGTTATCGAGCAAAAGTTGGCGAGCTGATAGGACCTGGGTTACCGTGAATGTCTAAACCTAAACCTCCGTGCCTAAAGCTCTTTTTCCCCAAATTACCAAAAACGTATATTAACAGATATACACCACAAACCATCTTGGATCCTTCCTTCCAAAACAGCGATTAGCCCTTAGAAAAGCCTACTTTGCTCTACGATCTAAGCTACGGAGACAGCACGACTAGCGCGACCACGCTAGGCTAGCCTTTAGGCTGCCTGCCTAGGAGCCCTTAGCGCTTTTCAGGCGCTTCCCCGACTAAACTCATTAGCCTAATAAGCGCTTATCCGGGATATAAAATACGCAGCTTAACGCTCAAAAGCTTGAGTCTCCCTGATAGCGCGAAACACGCTGACGACCAACTCTCGACCCTAATTAAGCTGAGGAAAGCTCCCCCAAAAGGCGTTCAAAAGGTATGGATATATCCAATTGGATCCCAAAAAAACTCGATTGGGATTGGGATCTTGGGGGGGGGTCGACTGGAACTTATCAATAAATAAATTTATATTACAAATTTTAAGTTTATAATGCCACACACCTTTTCCATCGGAATATTATTTTTTGATCCATTAGCCATCGCAAATTTCTACAAGGTATTACTATCAAAACTAAACAAAATTAATATCCTACAATATGATAAAATTTGAAAATTCTCAGATTGAACTAGAAAAAAATTAACTAACAAATTAAATCACAAAATAATCTAAATTTCATTCTTATTTTATTAAAAAAAATTTAGAAAGCAATAGGTATGGAAATAAATTTTAATGCATAGTTTCTTAAAATTAAATTGATTTGCAATATTAAACATATAAACAAAGAGAAAAGAAAAATTAAAAGATCATATTGTCAAATCATTTGAAAATTTTCTTATATGAAATGCCAAATTATGAAAGGAAAGATAGAGAGAGAAAAAGGAGACAAAGAAAAAATAAAAATTTTGAGGTAAAATATAGTAAAGGTAAAATGACTAAATTACTCATATATTAAAAATAAAAAATGCCCTTTTTTGAGGTACTTGATAACTGGTACCTCTCCCAAAGTAACCTGCTATTGTAGGTCACAATTTTAAAAAAACTAAATCTGAGTTGTTGAATACGCATGAATGAACGGTAACAAAAAAAAAAAGTATAGAAGCATTACTCTTATGATTTTTGGTGCGTGAAGATGCAGACGTTGCTGCGATCTCAAGATTTATGGGATTTTGTCGAAAAAGGATGCAAGGAAACAACTGGAGAGAATCTGAAAAAAGATATGCAAAGGCGCTTTTCTTTATTTAGTAATCAGTTGACGATTCTATATTTTCCCGCATTGCCGGCGCTACTCAATCAAAGGAAGCATGGGATATATTACAGAAGGAATACCAAGGTAACGAAAAAGTACTCAGAGTTAAGATTCAAACTTTAAAAAGAAGATTTGAAGCTTCTTTTATGCAAGAAAATAAAAATATTCATACTTTTTATTATAAAGTTATGGAATTAGTTATCTTGATGCGTACCTATGGTGAACAGATTACTGATCAAACAGTAGTCGAAAAAAGTTTAAGAAGTCTAACGAAAAAATATGGTTATGTTATTTCTGCCATAGAAGAGGCAAAAGATTTATTTAAATTATCTTGTAGCGAACTTCTTGGTTCTCTTTTAACACATGAGGAACGAAAAGATAGAACTGAAAATTTTTCTGAGCATGCTTTTCAAAGTGAATCGAAAAGCGATGAAAAAGATGGTACAGATTCTCTTAATTGTCAAGCTTCAGCATATAGTGGACATGGTAGAGGCCGTAGTCGTGGCCAAGGCAGAGGCTGCAGAGGTAGATCGGGTGATTTTAACAACAGAAACGATGAAAGATCAGGTAATCAAAATCAGAGAACCTATGGAGGTAACGATCAATCCCACAATCAAAAAAATATTAAATATTATTATTGTAAAAAATTTGGTCATATCGAGTGCTTTTGTCGATTGAAACAACAGAATGCTAATTTTGCTTATGAAAAGAATGAAAACGATAATATACTTTTTGCATGTCGTTCATTAGAAAAAACTGCTAACAATATTTGGTATGTTGATAGTGATTGTAGCAGTCACATGATAGGAAAAGAAGAAAACTTTATTAATTTGGACCAAGGTTTAAAGTGCCGTGGCACGGGGGCGTGCCGTTACGTCCCTGGCACGGTACAGCACGGGCACGCTTGCGTGCCGACAGATACGCACGACCTCCTGCTGGCACGCTTTGGCACGGACTTATTTTAGCTTTTTTGATTCCAGTAAACTCTTATAATATTATTTTGAAAGATTTAAATAAAATAATATGAATATTTATTATGTACATCTTACTATACTCATCAAATAACATGCATGAAAACTTTTTGTAAGTAAAATACAGCTATACCTGATATAGAATAGAAATTAAAATATAATAATAAAATTCATAGTACAATAATTATTTAAATTTATATCTTTACATAGAGATGACTGCTTAATTTCTTGAGAGGGCGGGGACCTAGGCGGGGCAAACGTAGGGATGAATAAGCTGATTAGCACCCGGAGCGGAAGGTTCGTCACCCGTTGATTTACCTGGAAGAGGACCGGATCTTACATGTTCAGGAGCTTTTCGCAGAGATAATTTAGTTGGGTACGAAGGTGATGAGTACCCAGGTAACGAAGGTGATGGGTGCGAAGGGAATGAAAAGGTGATTGGTCGGCTAGCTTATCCAAATTGACACTTAACCAAGTTACCGGTCAAGCTAGAAGAATCATATAGATAAGACTCTTTTCTTGGGCCTTATTTGGCTGAGGTAGAGGACTCGTGTATAAAACCTACAACCGTTCCCGTAAAACTAGGTAAAACATAGTTTTATCGGGGTACATATCGAGTCGATAGATAACCTATATCGCCTGAACTATTTTGGAACTCTCCGGAACCCTGTACGGGAACCCTGTTCCGGGATCGAGTACCGTACCTACAATATCGTGCTTGGCGAACCGGATAAATGTACGGATTTATGGTACCCAAAGTCAATTTAATTTCGATAAACTTTTAAATAACTTCACAAAACCTCAGTGTAACCAGATCAAACTCCAACTTGATAACATCAAACAGTTAACTCATCCAATCAAAAAACGAGTACAAAAATTGGTTAATTTAAAATAAAAATCAAAAATAATATGAATTGGGAATACACTCATATGGATACATGGGACCATCTAAACCTTTTTTTGATCCAACGATAATGATCTCTACCCGAGAAGAAGAACAATAGTATAAGTAAAACACTTCTTTTATTTTTTTCCTTAAAAAAAAAAGTTAACTTCATGTTTAAAGATAACTTTTCATTCCAACATTTTTCGTCTATCCTCGTGTACTGTAAACCCCAGAATATCACCTTCTCCTATCACCCACGGTACCGCTCATGATGCTTACATATCGGCCAAAGTGTTTTTTTTGATTTATCAAATATAAGGAATTCAACTTCTTTTATGTTGATTAGTAATAGAAAACATCATAACGTTCGGATAGATAATAGATAATGATATATGATTTCAGGCACCTCAATGTAATGACACAACGGTACACGGAAGCATGATGAAAGACCACGTGGCATGTGGCGTCTCAATCCAATTATATCACGGTGCAAATCACCCCAATGAAAGACACGTGGACCACGTGGTATATGGCGTGCACAGGACCCCGACGAAAACCACGAGGATCACGTAGTATCCGACAACTAACACCTATATACATACCAGGTACCCCCCTAGAAGCCACGTAGACAAGAAACGTATAAAACTGTAATTTCCTCCCAAACACACAAGAGTTTCATTGTGCAGGAGGTTTTGGGAGAGTAGGAGAGAGGGGATGGATATATATCTCCCAAAATTTTAACATGTGATAAGTAATAAGGGTGTAAAAGTTGAAGTTTTAAAGTTTAAAGTTTAAAGTTTAAAGTTTAAAGTTTAAAGATTTGATAGATTTTACTTAATTAATAAAAATAAGTATTAATTAAAATGTATATTATATTAATTAAATAAAATAAGTATTATGTGTATTATTTAGCTTTAATATCCTAAATTTAAGGTTGTTTACACGAGAAGTTAGAGAATAAAATTCATATGTGTAAATTACGGTAATAAACATACTGATTGAAACTTTATAATACTGAATGGTTTGGTTCTTCTATTTTTTATCTTTTTGATATTAGGTTCATATCCCATAACTAGTAAAAATAAATTGAAGTTTTGGGTGTTAAAGATTCGGAACCCGTGTATCACTGGATGAAGCTGGGGCGAAATATCGCGGACGAAATCACTGGAATCACGATGATTTCGACGATGATGCTTGGGTAAGGCGATTTAGGGCAAGATTTACAATACCGAATCGCTATCGTATCATTTGGGCGATATCACCGACGACACCACCCGTATCGTTGCCGATAAATTTTGACAACTTTTCTCTTTATCAAGAAAGAAGAACTTCGTGTTAAAACGTTTCTTTATGGAGTGAACAAAGAACTCTTCTTTCTTTGTTCGAGTTAAGAAGAAGGTGAGCACTTCGAAACCAGCACAATCAGAGAAAGTCCCATATAAACCGAAAGAGGAAAGAAAAAAGAAGAGGGAAGAGGGAATACTAGAAGAAAAAAAAGGAAAGGAAAGGAAAAGAAAGAAGGATCATCTGACAGACACGGCAGTTGATCATTAAGATGTTTAATGTTGTTGACTTAAGACAAAGTCCGGTTTTGATCCTGAGGTAATCAATGTTCGATTAAAATAAATTTATAAATCTGTTTTATATATTAGGAAAAAGAAACAAGAATCCCTAATATCCCTTGCGTCTTGATAAAAAATTAAAAAATAAAATAAATAAATAAAACCAAAATTCCAACATGTCAATGACGAAAATTCTAACTTTTTACATATTGTGAACTGATAAAGAAAACTGTAAATACGTCTAAAATTGTCATTTTGGACCCCTTCTACTAATGGAACTATGTAGTAAAAACGAGGCTTTCCGCAGCGGAATATACTTTTATTTCATAGTGAGGACTTAGAAAAGTGAAGGGTCGGGAGTGGGAAATAGGATAAACAGAAGGACTTTTTATATCATAAAAACACTTAGATACGACACATGTAAAGTAATACGAACTTTACTGACCAAAAATATTTATTTATAGAAGTACAACTAATCCTGTAAAGCAGTTTACTAACAACAGCAGATAGAAATAACATACGTTTTTGACACAACTCCATTTTTTGAACCTACTAATGTTCTTGCAGGCTTAAATAGTAAGAAATATATCCGAAAATCTATTACCTCCGGTTAAGGTCATCAAATAAAGAGTTAGAAAATCCCCCGTAAGTAAAGTAGTTAACCATTATAAAATACTTACGGATTAAAACATCGACTTTACCGCTCGAACAATATTATGTCAAGCAAAACCCTCCTGTGTTATTTGAACTACTTTAACAGGTTCTAAGGATTGATCGACGTTAAAATACAATGGTACCACACCTCTCAAAACAGTAAGGGTATGGGTAAACATCACTCTAAGGATCCCTTGTGTTGAGTGGTTGTACTGAGATTCTCGAGGAACGGGAGAAGGCCGAGTTTAACGTACCACTGTTAGAACAATAATCATTATCCTTAACATTTCGCAAAGTCTTTACGATGTTTGGTCACTTGTCTGTGGAGAATACCAGTACGAACCCAGAATTTGTAAACTATTTCTCACGAATTTGTTTACGTTTCAACTCCATCATACATCTCCCTTTTATTGACTCTTGTGTGATAAAGTGCCTCAACTTTTACCAGACTCTGAAGTTTGGACTTATCTGGAAGTTGGAGTCTTGTACATTGTGTATGTCTATCAGTACAGTAGGAATTAACGAGTTATACCCGTACGAAACCAGAGTTCCTACATTTCGTACACTATTTCCAACAAACTTGGTTACGTTTGACTTTCATAATTCAGATCTCTTTTATAACTTCTAGCGACAAACCTAAAAGATTCCAACTTTTACTAAAGTTCGAAACTAAGAATTTCTAGGAACTTGGACCCTTCTACATTGTGTATTCGAGAACAGTAAAAAGTTAACATGACAGTAGGAGTTAACATTTTTTCGAATTGTAACTAGTAACCAGACCTTACACAACGTACCAATTCAACTTATAGATCCGTGAGTTGTACAGTAACAATTATGTAAAGATAGAGATCTATTAATCCAACATTGAACTCATTAGTTTTGCTCAACGATCGCGTAGAAATGGAAATTCTTCGTAACCCACTATGGGAATAACTAGCAGAGTATCCAAAAATATAAACGACTAAAAGGATACAAGGAAAAACTCGTCGTATCGTCGTGGGTTGAGAAGAAACGTATCAAGATCACTAAAACCATCAAAGGAAGTTACATACCTCAAAATAAAAAAAAAAGTTATTTTTTAAGATCTTATTATCGTCTTTTTAAATTTCACTCATATGGTACTAGTAATGTCATATAGTGAAATCACAAAGGAAAGCATTAATCAAGAAACGCCAAATCCAGATAGTCTCTGTTAATTCATGTATGTATCGGGAGTAAGTGACTCATTCCTCGTAGAGTCCTGGATTTATAAGGGTTATCAAACACCACAATTAACAAATAACGCATCAATACATTGCCGCCGTCTTATTTACACCTTAATCACCACCCGTCTAAGTGGCTGTATAGGTTCTCATCCAACGTAGTATTGTCAAATCATGAAATAATCAGTGCGTATTTAACTTGAAATATGTATAGTATGTCATCTAAGATATATTCCCTTCCGTCATAATACTCGGATTGATTTGGTGTATCCGGTACAAACCAAGTTCCCTATTTCCCACTTATTTTCTAAATAAGAGGAATAAGAGGGTTTGCCGTAATCTTTAATGATAAGAGGAGAATTATCCAATAAGACCTTATTGGGCAATTCTCTTCTCTTATCATTAAGACGGATAATCCACCTTGTTCGATAAAAGATAGAATAAGGAGATGATTAATTCAATATTTATTAATATTTTATAATAATTAATTACGTTAATTAAAAAATTATTAATCGATTAATTAGTAAACTGAACAATTTAATTATAAAATTTATCATTAATTAAATAATAAATATTTATTAATCGATTAATTTATTAATGGATAAACTATACGAATAAGTTAGTAATTGATTATAAATATAACAAAATTAAATAGATTAATTTCTAATTGATTTTTAATATTAACTAATTTATTAATTAATTATAATTGTATGACTGAAAAAAAAATATCGATAAGTGATTAATTACAGCAAGAAGTTAGAAGTAGTAGAGTATATCATAAGGATGAATTAATAAAATAATTGAACAATTTTATAATAAAATGATTATAAATCTACGAATAATAAATCTATTAATAAAAATATTAATGAGAATAAGGATGATAAAGTTGGGTTAGTGGGTTTACATTAAAAAGTATAAGGAGTATTATAGAACTAAGAGAAGGTTTGTATTTTAACCAGATTAAAGACGAATAAGGTCTTCTGTCCTTATTCGTTCTTATCGAACAAGAGCTTGGTTTACCATGACATCTCTTACAAAACATTGGGATTATCCATCTTGTTGATTTGGATGGTTTCGTGGGTTCAACTCTGTTCCGGGTGCGATCACGGTTACCTGTATGTACAAACTAACACGTAAAACCACCCGGGCTTTAGTGAAAACCCTGATTTACGTTACCGGAAGAGACAAACCTGCCAACAGCTCAACGAATACATAATGAAGATGTAAAATTATTATCGAAAATCCGGTACTTGTAAAAGTGTTTTTTTCGACTAAAACGGTTTTCCGTTGGTAAATATAACCATTATAGAAAATACGGTTTATCCAAGCTCCGATTTCCGATGTAGTTTAGGGTTTGTGTGGGATATCATACGTAGTTCGGACTATGATACTACCAGTATTAACTCGCGTACTAGTCTAACACTCGATCAACCACAAAGCGTATTTTTCGAGTTCGATATTCAACTAAAAGGAACCTAAAACTCTCAACGACAATTTCCTTCCTAGTACATGAAAGTCTAGACACCAAACTCCTATTTGATTATAATTCAGTTTATTAAATAATTTGTGATTCCTGAACAAACCAAGTGGATAAAATCTGATACCTTAGCCTTACTCTAAATAATTAAAGTTATCAACAACAAACAAAATGTCCTTAGTCTAAGGTTAAGGGTAAGGTGATACCTTACCTTTCTGGCTTACGTAAATACTGAGTTAGACCAAAACCTAGGGACTAACCGGGTAAGGATCATTTGGTGAGTTTTGAGAGAATGTTTGTGTAGGGAGAAGAGAGGGAAGTAATGAGAGCAGAGAGAATTGGTTTTGGGAGAGGATTTTAAGATTTACAAGTAAGACTAAAGGTAAGATTATTACTTGGTTTGTTAAAATCTTTTAAGTCGTGAGGTTAAGGGTAAGGTTACGTTAGGTTATGGTAAATGTTAAAGCTAAGGTGAGTACTTAGTTTGTACGGGATTCAGACAAGTTTGTTGTATAACAACATAACTTGTTCAATATGTTCATATATTACTAGAATAACTTCCTCGTAAACTATCGATCGGTACTACATTCATTAGTTACAATACACATAAATCGAAAAATAAAACGAATCACTTTAGGTACGGTTAACTTAAGAACGTCCTTTTTTACTACCTTTATGGTTCCCGTATTCCCTTTCTTCACGGTTTTTAACACTACTAGGTGTATTTAATCGATCAACGCTTGTGTCTACGATTCCTTTGATTTACTTTCAAGTTATTGTTTAAATTAAACGAGAGTAGTCAAAAAGAATACAAAATTCATCACTGTTGAACCAAAAAACATCTACCTAAATTTTATGTAACTAATACGTTGTAAACTTTACGGAATTTATATCATTTATGACGAAAATATAAATACTCGGAAAAATTTCAAAGAAATAAAAGAAGTGGAAGAAATAAGTCCATAAGATTAGAACTACTAAAGAGACCAGACAGAAGAGTTTTTTCTTCATTAAACTGTGAATAAACGGGGCTCTTAAAATTCTCTTCTTTCGAATTACTGGAACTTAACCATGATGGAAAAAGTTCCGGGAGTAACAGTCAGAGAAAGTAAAAAAAAAACCTAATTAGCGTCCATAAAAACCAACTTAATAGGTACACATAAGACTATATCTAGAGTAAAATGGTACAAATTTTTACTATTCAAATGCCAGTACATCTCTAATTAATGACACCTTAGAATTTAATAGAGTACTGAACAGCCAACATGACGACCAAAACCGATAGTAAGTTAAAATAATAATTCTAAGTTTACACAGCTAAATATGGGTGTAATAAGGTGAAGCAAGTAGGTGAGAAGTACAATACAACAATACGTTTTAGCATGTAGGTGTATTTATATTAATAAAATTCCGGTTCAAGATTTCGGTGAGAAGATTAAAGTAGACAGAGGACATGGGATAATGTACAGAACGAAGTTAAAGTTGTGAGATAAAACGAGCAGAGTTTGTCCGGGTTTTTAAACCCTATTAAATCTTTAAACCTCCGTTTGAAGTGTTCTTACCTAACCGTATATTACAGCAAAGATGTAAACTAGTATGTACATTCGACGTCAGATCTGTTATCTAAATTCCGGGGTTTTTTCCCGAGAAGGGAACATGACTTCGATGCATCTATCAGATAATAACCCGATAAACAAGTTAATTCTTAGTTGATACATATTGATTGTGGCAAACGGTTGATAAAGAGTTTTCTAGTCGTAGATTTAACTCTTTACCAGTTTTAAGAACCTAGATAAACTCTGCTTATTTAACATTCCAAATTTAAACTTAGTTAACTTTTACGTACCACTTTTAACTCTATCCTAATTTTCAAATCAACAACCAAATAGTATTAATTTGAAAAGAAATACAAATGGTAGTATTGTTGGGTTGCTAAAGACGAGGAAAATTTCTACTGCCATCTTCTTTGAGAATCTTTGTACGAATTGACTGAATTCTGGTGATTGGTAACACTTTGTGTTTACTCTTTAGTAAGAACGGAGTTGTACCAAATTAAACTCGTAGTGTGACATTTTCAAACTCCGTATAACAAAGTAAAGTCAACGAAAGAAAACGTCCGACAACTTTTAACACTGCGTTCACGTTTACTCCTAAGGGCTCTTAGATTCGCTCCAAAACCTGAAGAAGAGAACTTCAACGACGTAATAGAGGGTCACTAATGCACTTAATAATCAAAACAGGAAACTCAAGGAAATAAATACATAAAGACATAAGATTAATACCAAAAACGAACAGTTGTTTACTCTGTAACATCAACTACTAAGTCTCTTCGAAGTTCTCTAACTTGGTAGTGTTCAAAATTTGTCAAGAAGCCTCAGAGAACGTTGTAACCTATCATTTCATCCTGTAATACTACTGGAGATACGTGTTAACGTTGCTCAGTGGTCCTTACTTTACTAGTACTCTTTAAAGCGGTTCCGAAATACCGTTCAAGATTTCGTCATATTTGTTTTTGAAGACCATTATGAACACAGCATACAACGTGAAAAGGAAGACCGGTCAAGTAAACGTAATTTTAAATAAACCAATTTAAAAGAAAGAATTAAAACTGGACTGTAAGTTAAAGTAGAAACATAAAGTTCAAAAGTTGAGACTTTCAAATCCACAATTTCAAACTAAGTTTAAAGTCACAGTAAGCTTCTCAAGTTATAGTTGTTAAATTAGTGACTTCAAACTGAATTCAGAATTAAAGGAGCTCTTAAAGATTGTACTTTTTCGTTCAAATTATTATCACGACCGTCCCGTGGAAAAACTCTGTTATAATGATATGTTTCTGAATTAATAGTACGTCTCATTGAAGACCCTGATATAAACCGTTATAGGTTGAAACAAAACATGTAAGTTAGCAATAGTACAATAGAAATAGTACTAATCCACGGATAAAACGAACCAAAAACTTGACCGGATAGAAGAAGGTTTTCTTCAACGATCTGCAGACTGTTTGTTTATAATACTCTGAAAAAAAAAAAAAAAAATTTCTCAAAGATGTGGGGTTTTGACTTCCAGGTTTAAACGTAAAGACGAAGAAGAAGTCGTTTTCAACGACTCCTTGTCGTTTACTGCAAGGTGATCTAACCCCGTACAACCACATGGTAACCGTACCGTGTGTGGAGCCGGGTGGGGACTAAAATATACTACCGTGCCCGCCGCGCCTGAATAGACGTACTCACGTTCCGTACAACTGAACGTCCCGTTAGGAACGAATCCTCAAAAATTACTCTTTCGACAATCACTTGAGATGGATTTATCGTGAAAACGGCTTCGTGATCGAACTTGGGTGTGCGTGATTCATAGGCTATAAAATGCTTCAAAAGGATCCCAATAATCGGATTAATGAATCCACCCAACCCTTTAAGCTTGTCTTAGAAAAATTGAAGAACAAAAATATCATATCCAGATAATCTTAAATAACAAAGGAACTCGACGACTAAATTGAGAAAATTCTGAATTTTAACAACTACGTAGATCAACGAAGTTAACATTAAAAGACAAATTTACCGACGAGAATATAATACGACTAATTAATACAGTTGTCCTTAGACTCCCACGGTAACTTTAAGATTTTCTTTGGTAACCTTTCTTCCTGTTGCTTTAGTACCTTGACGTTTTCTTCAACCTCCTTAACTCAAGTATAAGAAGTACGGTTTACGGAGAAAAACAACTTCTTAAAAGAACAGCTCACCTACTGGTCAGTTGAACAGTACGTTGATCCGGTGTCCATATAAAAGATACTACGTAGACAACTGCTAATAGAAAATACCAAGTTTAAGTTCACTGCTTTGTAATTAACGAGAAGCTGAATTCACTTCCGCTTTAAATACACACATTGAACAAAACATAGTGGAAAACTTACTCTTTGATGTCAAGTAAATACAAAGTATCGATCCCTTTATGTTGAACAGGTACTCAAAGTTCGCATCAAAATTCCCAGAAAAGGCCTAAATATAAATTTTCCAATCTCGCTTGAACAAGTTACAATATACGTTCGTCGGTTCCTTAATTCACGGCGGGGCACGGTACGGCATGCCGTGCCCCGCACGGCACGAGGGTTCTTCCCCCGTGCTATGTCCCCCCGATAGATATGGGGTGGCTCAGAGTGCCGTAGTAGAATAGAAAAACTGTAGAAAAACACTACGGAAAACCGAGTACTGAAAAAAAAAAAAAAAACGGAAAACCGAAAAAAAAACCAAAAAGAAAATAATTTAATTTTTGAATATTAAATTGAATAATAAATAGACTAGGTATACAGCCGGGCTCGGGAGGCGAAGGTGGTGACTGTAGGTAAAAAAGAAGTGTTTTATAAAATAGTTTTTAACAGCGTGGCGCTTTGAAAGTTACTTAGTTTCTTTGTTTTTAGCTAAAGGATTTGTTTAAAACTAGTCTATAAAAATTATTCTTGTTTTTTTATTTTTTATATCTACATTATAACCCTTATATACTTAAAGAGTGTTACGGTCGTTATGAACATAGTTATAACAGTTTATTTAGAACATAGGCGTCTATTGTTATACTGTATACTAGGTCGCGCTGCTAGATACACNTGTCCATGACGTGCATGAAAGAGGTACAATTGTAGTAAATATTTCTGGAATGCAAAAAATAAATAATGTCTTAAATGTTTCAGGATTGAATTCCAATCTTTTTAGTGTGGGTCAATTTTTGGAAGAAGGTCATTCGCTTATTTTTGAAAATTCTAAGTGCACAATTTATAGAGATAAAAATAAAAAGAATTTACTTTTTGAAGTTCCGATGACAGAAAATAAAGTTTTTCCTGTTCATGTTGTAATGAAAGTAGTGCTAGATGATAATTGGTTATGGCACTATCGATATGGTCACTTGAGATTTAAGGGATTTGATCTATTACATAAAAAGAATATAGTTGATGGTTTGCCTTTGGTATATAATAATGGCTCTATATGTAAAAGTTGTGTGCTAGGAAAGCATCATAGGGACTCTTTTCCGAAAAGAGCAATTGGAGAGCCAAAGAACCATTAGAATTGATACATGCAGATGTATGTGGACCAATGCAGACACCGTTGCTCAGCAACAATTACTATTTTGTAGTTTTCGTTGATGATTATAGTCGGATGATTTGGGTTTATTTTATCAAAAATAAATTCGAAGATTTTGATGTTTTTCAGAAATTTAAAAATTTGGTTGAGAACGAATCCGGTTATTATATTAGGACCCTCCAAACAGATCGAGGGGGAGAATTTATTTCTAATAAGTTTGAAAATTTTTGTAAGGCTAATGGTATCCACAGGCAGTTGACAACCAGTTACACGCCTCAGCAGAACGGTGTTGCAGAGCGCAAAAATCGAAGTTTAGTCGAGATGGCAAAAAGCATGTTGAAAGCGAAAAATCTCCCGAATAATTTTTGGGTAGAGGCAGTATCTACTGCAGCATACATTCTCACTAGAAGTCAAACTTTAGCGCTGGAGAATATTACACCTTATGAAGCATGGAGCGGCTGGAAATCGAAGGTAAAACACTTTAAAATTTTTGGATCGATTTCTTTTGTTCATTTCCCATCACAAAGTACGCAAAAATTGGATGATAATAGTCAGAAGTGTATTTTTGTTGGATTAAGCGAAAGAAGTAAAGCCTATCGATTTTATAATCCTGCTACTAACTCTTTAATTATAAGTCGTGATGCTATATTTGATGAACAAAAAGCTTTGGATTGGAGCGCAAAAGTGCAGGATAATTCACTTCCGATATTAGAAAATGAAACTGCAACTGAAAATAGAAACAATGGTGAAATTACGACAAGCACAGAAACAACACCACATGCTTCACCGCGAATTTCACCAGAAACTTCTCCAGAGACAACGCCAAGAAAAGTAAAATCACTTAGTGAAATATACGAATAGTGCATGTATTCACAATGTGGAGAATAACAAAACTTCGAAAAAGCGGCAAAATCTAATGGGGTTATCGATATAGATGTCCAACATATACGATATTTGAATGCAAGGTTATCGAGCAAAAGTTGTTGGAAAGGATGTCCATGCTATGCTAGATAATGGTGTTATCTCCTATACACTGGAGGAGTTCGGCCCAGATGTGTTGCGAGAAGCGGAAGAGAAAGTCCGCCTAGCTCGCAAAAGATTGCTTACGGCGCAGTCGAGACAGCAAAGCTATGCGGATAGACGCCGGCGAGATTTGGAGTTCGCGGTGGGTGACCGCGTATTCTTGAAGGTTTCGCCGATGCGAGGCGTGAGGCGATTTGGGGTGCGAGGAAAGCTGAGTCCTCATTACATTGGCCCCTACGAGATCTTGGAGCGAATTGGGACGGTGGCGTATCGACTTGCATTGCCCCCGAAGCTTGCGGTTGTGCACAATGTCTTCCACGTCTCCAACCTCCGCAAGTATATTCACGACCCCGAGCATGCGATGCTATATGAGTCGCCGGAACTTCAAGATGATTTGAGTTATGAAGAGTTTCCGGTAGAGATTTTGGCTCGAGAGGTGCGTAAGCTAAGGAATCGAGAAATCCCCTATGTTAAAGTTCGGTGGAGCAATCACGACGATCGCGAAGCCACTTGGGAACTCGAGGACCAGATGAAAGCGAATCATCCTCACTTGTTTGAGGATTGAGGTAAGAGTTTAAGTTCGATTTACGAGTTAGTTGTTTCGAGGACGAAACTCCTTTTAAGGGGTGGAGAATATAAGATATTGAAATTCGACGACGTTGGCTAACTTTGGCCAAATGGGCCAAAGTGGGCGATTAAACGATTTGGACAAGTTCTATTCGGCATTCCAACAAGTTTGGAAGAGCAAAAATGACTTCTAAAGGTGTTGGAATAGTTTGGATATCGATCGGCGCGAAGTGGAGCCGAAACAAAGTTAAAACAGCATTCTGGAACTGTTGTACCGGTACAAGGGTGATGGCTGTACCGGTACAACCATCGCAGCCAGGCTGCGTAGCTCTCGGGTTCGAAGGCTCCAGGTACTGTACAAGGGGCTTGTACCAGTACAAGGGGTACAAGGGGCTTGTACCGGTACAAGGGGTACAAAGGGCTTGTACCGGTACAAGGGGCTTATACCGGTACAAGTTCTGCGAAATCGAGAACCCGAGCTCTCGGGTTGCGCTCTGTTTTTGCTGTCACCCAGACCTTGTACCAGTACAAGGTCCCGTGTACCGGTACAAGGGCACCCGAACAACAGGTTCAGTTTAGAAAATAGAAAAGTTGAGGGGCTCTTTTGGATATTGTTACAATAGAGGTTTTATACACCTCTCTCTCAGCCTCTCTCACTCACTCTTAGCTCTCTCTCCCTCTCACATTGCTCTCTCTCTCTCTCTAACCGTAGAAGAAGGAGAAGAAAAAAAGAAGGAGAGAAAGAAGGAGAGGAAGAAGAAGAAAGGAAGGAGAATGTCAAGGAGAGGAAAGTAAAGCTCTCTCCCTCCACGTTTTCAAGCTAGGGCTTGCTTTGGAGCAAACCCTAGAGGTAAGCCTAAACCCTAAACTTGGGATTTCTAGGACTTGAGGGTTTTTATTTGGTTTTAATGGTTCTAATGGAACCTTTGGGTTTAGAGATGATGGATTTAGCTCAGAATGAAGCTAGAAACCATTGCTTCCCATGGGTGCTAAATCTAGGGCTTGATTTTGAGATTTTTGAAGATATGAGGGATTGATCTCTTTTGAGGGGTTAGAAACCTAATTCTTATACTTATAAACGCATAGGCGAAGACGGTTCGTCGATACGAAAATCGAGCGCGAAGATATCACCATTTGAAGTGCTATAGGGTTAAAGCTAACCCAACAAAAATTAAGCGGCGACAGGACTAGCACGAGAACGCGTCTCGGAGTGTTTTGGCATCACCTAAGGTGGGGGAGTGCCATCCCGAAGTCATCGGGCTACTCATTATGTCTAAGTCAAAATATGATCAAGTTGCATATTGTGCATGTTCTTATAGGGTTAAAGATTTATTATGTTGCTTCAATTTGCATGCTAGTAGCTATAGATATGGTTGATTGAATGAGTTATAAACTAGTATGCATGAGATTAAATGATAGAGTTTAATGATGAAATTCAACCCTATATGAGATGATTAGAACTTATAATGTTAAAGAGCTAACATTGTTGATGAGTCTAAATGACGAGTGGCATCTAGTTAGAAAACTATGAACGAGTGGCACATGTTTGATGTTTACTTGAGATGATCTTATTAGTGTGGTCGAGACACTAAGAGATTGGGTACAAGAACTTATTGATCTATGCTAATATTACCCTCAAAGGGTTGCTTTTGCTCGTGAGTTGATCATGCTCACATTGCCTGTCTGCGCTTGGTGGGGTCGCTCCCCTCAAGTTGTGCGCTCCGGAGTTGGTCACTAGGGAGGCAGCCTGCTTGCTGCTCGGATAGCCGCTTGTTATCCGCAGGCGTACTCAGGGATAGTCCAGCTAGGCATCCTTCGGAGGTTGACATGTGAGTCTTGCTTGTGAACCTTATGTTCACTTGGAGATTGGGTTACCCAGTGAGTCTTACCCATGATTGATGTTTACAGTAGCCATTCGTTGTTCATATCAGCTTATTTGCTTTCCTAGTAGCATGTTTTAGAGCTTACTATGATAGCTTTTGTAGATATTCATAGTTGCTTACTTACCCAGCTTTACTTATTGTTCATGCATCCATGATGTCAGATTGAGGCATAGCTTGATATACCTGTTTCACATACCTGCTTTCAGTTTAGCTTAGTTTTATATATTGCCAATATCTCTCTATGCCTGCTTAAGATCTAGTGGGTAGATCGGCAGAGTCGGCGGCCGAACCCACTGGGAACTATTCGTAGTTCTCACACCCTCGTTGCAGATACTAGCTCGAGCGCCCCGACTGAGCGGGAGGATCGCGGCAAGGGCTTAGCGCCCTAGCGGTTTGATAGTTATTTTACCTTTCCTATTGCATTAGCACCACCCTGTACTTTTGTTTTATACCTTTGAGAGTAGATGTTGTATAGGGTGAGGTTTTGGAGAGATTTGATGTATTATATTTTGATGAAAAGAACACAAGTTGTATTTAAAGGTTTAAAGCTAATGATGTTGGGAAGGATTTTATATGTCCTAGTTTATGTTAAATAGCTAAGTTTCTCTCTTTTGTATACTTGTATGGTTTTACTTGTATCGCTTGCTCTAGTTGGTTGTAGCACTGTTTGTGCTTTCGTTTCGTTGTTGATTGTGTATGAATGCAAGTTGTTTTTCCTGGAGACTTGTTGTACACAATCCGTTGCTTAGCCTTGGGCAGACAGGGGAAACTCCGTCCGTTCGGCATCACGCACGCCGCCCTCGAAACGGACCAAATTGATACTGTTTTCGGGTAGTGCGGTCGGGGGCGTGACATCTTATTATATAAAAATACTAAAATCACATATTATTTAATAAAATATATTATTTTTAAATATTATGGTAAAAATATGATAGTACAAATTATTATTTATATTATTTTTATCTGTTTAAAAGGCATAATTTAAATAATATTTATATTTGCAAAATAATATAGAATTACCGGCATTTATTAATACTGGAATCAAAAATAGAATACTAGCATTTATATAATATTGCAAATTAAATAATAATTACCGGCATTTTATTAGTGCTGGAAATGACTAAAAAATACAAGCATTTAAATAATGTCGGTAATAGTCATCTCTATAACGGCATTTATTTAATGTTACTAATTACTTAACATTAACGTGTCACGCCCCGAATTACACAATTCCTGGGCACGTCGACAAATCCGCCGTATACAAAGAATTTTTCCTGTATACGAAGCGTATCGATAACTGAAAATATACAATACTACAACCAGTAGTATAGAGCTGTAAAGAAACCAAACAGATAGAATAAAACAAGTCTCACATACATACAACAAAACGCTATACAAAGATACTAGCTCCAGCGAGTTATAACAACTGTATGAACATGAACTCAACAAAATAAACCGAAACTACCTGCAGTGGTGGATCCTCTATCTCAGCAACTCGTCGGGTAGGGCTCTAATTCGCGACACCCTTGCCTCGATCAGCCTCGGAAGGCGCAGCAACTGAAACCGGTGGCTCTGTAAAATAGTGGTAACAACTGGTGGCTCTGCAAAACAGTGGTAACAACTGGGCGTGAGAACTACTGTAAAAACAAGTAGTCCTCAGTGGGTACTGAAACAAAGAATAATTGGAGAAGAAAATATATTTCCTTCTGATATGATAAATTACAAAAGATCTCTTTATATAAATAGAGATCAAGCTAATACATGGTGAGTTGTGAATTGGTAAGAAAACTAATATAGTATACACTAATATAAGGAATGCATAATCTCCTGTACAAAGAAATATTTATATAAAGTAACACCTCCCCGCAAACTCAAGGTGGAGTAAACACTGAGAGTTTGGAAAGAAGGTACTGATGTCGTTGAGTAGTCTGAGATTTGGTGAAAAAATCAGCAAGTTGTTGAGCAGAGGGAACGAACGGCAGAGATATCGTTCCATTAATATAATGATGGCGCACAAAGTGACAATCAATTTCGATATGTTTAGTACGTTCATGAAAAACAGGATTATTCGCAATTTTGATAGCACTTTGATTGTCACAATATAAAGGTGTTGGACTAGAGCACTGGACACCGAGGTAACCAAGGAGTCGGCGAAGCCATACAATTTCTGAGGCTGCAGAGGACATAGCACGATATTCAGCTTCCGTACTAGATTTTGCGACACTATCTTGTTTCTTTGAACGCCAAGAAATCAGAGAATCCCCAAAGAAAACGCAATAGCCAGTCGTAGATCGACGATCAGTAGGATCTCCAGCCCAATCAGCATCACAATATGCACGAAGTTGAGGCTTGGAAGAGGAAGAAAAGAATAGACTTTGATGAATACTTCCTCGTAAATAGCGCAAGATGCGTAAAAGAGCAGCATAGTGAACAGAAGTAGGCGCCTGCATAAATTGACTAACAATATGAACCGCATAAGCAATGTCGGGGCGAGATATAGTGAGATAGACTAATGCACCAACTAGCTCACGATAACGTGTAGGATTAGTGAGAGGTTCGCCCATAGTTGGAGTTAGTTTTTGGTGGAGCTGCATAGGAGTACTCACAGTGTCAGTATCAGTGAGCTCAGCACGAGATAGCAAGTCGGCAGTGTATTTTTGTTGAGACAATATATATCCTCGAGGACTATATGCCACTTCAATCCCCAAAAAATATCGAAGAGGACCAAGATCCTTCATGTCAAATTGTTGCTGAAGATAGGATTTAACGGAACGAATATAATCAGGATCATCACCAGTAATTATCATATCATCAACATACAAAAGTAAGGCAGTGAGCCCGCGAGAAGATGTATGAATAAATAAGGCATGATCATTTTCGCTTTGATGAAATCCAAAGGAAAGAATAGCAGACTGAAATTTTTCAAACCAAGCTCGGGGAGCTTGTTTAAGGCCATATAAAGCCTTCCGTAGCCGGCAAACATGACCAGATGAATGGGAAAGACCAGGAGGTGGTTGCATATAAACTTCTTCATGAAGATCCCCATGTAAGAAGGCATTTTTGACATCAAGTTGATAAAGAGGCCAGCTACGAGAGGCAGCAAGAGCAATAAGGATGCGAACAGAGGTCATCTTAGCAACAGGGGCGAATGTCTCCTCATAATCAATGCCATATTCTTGAGAGAACCCTCGAGCAACTAAACGGGCTTTATAGCGATCAATTGAGCCATCAGAATTTGTCTTGACTTTATAAATCCACTTACAACTTATTGGAGTCTTGCCCGGCGGGAGAGGAACTAGTTCCCAAGTACCAGTACGATGAAGGGCAGTAAGTTCTGTGGTCATTGCATCTCGCCATTCAGGAATGGAAACGGCCTGGCGATATGTACGGGGTTCCTGGATATTAGAAATGGCTGCAAAGAAAGCATGATATCGTGGAGAAAAAGAAGGAGAGGCAAGACAACCAAAAAATTGTGTGGGGCGGCGAGTACGCAGTGGATAGCGGCGCTCAGCAGTCGTTTGATCGTCGGAAGGAACAGTAATTGGTGGGTCGTCATGTGGTGCCGGTACTATAGAAACTTCTGCAGAAGACGAAGATTCAGTGGGCTGAGCGACAATTCGTTGGGGCTCTTCGGGAGAAGATGTGGTGGTCGACGAAGAATTAACAAGAAATGAAAGATCAATAACAGAAGGTGAAGAAACGGCAGAAGTATCAACGCTTAACTTAGATTGAGCATAATATGATACATGTTCAAGAAAAATGACATCTCGAGAAATTCGCATGCGGCGAGCAGTAGGATCATAACATCTGTACCCTTTATGCTCAAGACTATATCCTAAGAAAACACAAATTGACGATTTTGGAGTTAATTTGGTTCGTTCATGCGGAGGCAAAAGAACAAGACAAGTACATCCAAAAACACGCAAATGAGTATAAGATGGTGATTTAGCATACAATCGCTCACTAGGAGAGACGTCGGAGAAAAGACTGGAGGGCATAATATTAATCAGATAAACTGCGGTAGAAACCGCATCTGCCCAAAATTGTTTAGGCACAGACCCATCAATTAGAAGAGATCGAGCGGTTTCAAGGATATGTCGGTGTTTACGCTCAGCAACACCATTCTGTTGAGGAGTATAAGGACAAGAGAGTTGCGGCAAAGTACCATGCTTAGTGAGAAGTTGGCGAAATTCATTTGAGAGATACTCGCCACCAGAATCAGAGTGGAAAGTTTTAATAGTGGCACCAAATTGAGTTTGAACCATGGCAGCGAAATTTTGATACAATTGAAAAAGTTCAGATTTGTTATGCATAAAATAAACCCAGGTAAAGCGTGAGTAATCGTCAACGAAAATAACATAATATTTATTTCCAACACGAGTTGATATAGGTGCTGGTCCCCAAACATCAGAGTGAATAAGATCAAATGGTGCACTTGAAATAGAATTGCTAACAGGAAAAGGTTTAATGGAATGTTTAGTAAGTTTGCATCCAATGCAAGAAACAGATTCGGAATTAAAAACATGACCTAATACACCACTACGAATTAAAACAGCAAACTTATCAGAAGAAAGATGACCGAGACGACAATGCCAGAGATCAGAATTTGAAGTTGTAGCAATATTTGCTGAATTAATTTTAGGAGGAAGATGCAGATAGTCCATGTAGTACAGGCAGTCACGTCTATGGCCCTGTCAAATCAAAGTCCCGGTCCGACGATCCTGCACAAGACAAGAAGAAGAATCAAAGGTCACTGTGCAATCATGATCAGTAATTTGGCTGACAGATAGTAAGTTAAGAGAGAGTCGAGGTATATGTAGGACAGAGGGAATAGTAAAGCGTCCTGAAGTATCAGATTTAGGTGAAACAACGCCACTATTATTGACAGAAAGAGAGGTACCATCAGCAGTAAAAATATGTGAAGGTGAATTTAATTGAGAAGGTGAAGAAAGTAAAGAAGCATGTGGTGTCATATGAAATGATGCGCCTGAGTCTAAAATCCAGGAATGTTCCGAAGTACCTCCAGGACCAGTCATACCAAAACCTGATTGCGTAGATGAAAAGATAGAGGAGGACTGCCCTGACGAAGTGGATGGAGTCAATTGGTGTTGCTGAAACATCTTCAGTAGTTGAGGAAGACTCAATTGAATAGTTGAAGGTTGCTGCTCTGTAGATGACGCATTGTTGACCGGAGGAACAGAAGGAGCAAATGCAACAGTAGGCATATTACGAGAGGATGGTAAATGCTGATCTGCCCATTTCTTTTTCCGGCAATCTTGAATTGAGTGACCCCAAAGATGACAGTAACGACATTGAATCCTTCGTTTGTCTTTTCTAGTACCAGGATTTGGAATGTAACTAGAAGGCGGTTGATGATAAGTAGGCGCTGGCACGGGAGGTGGACTTGCAGGACCATGAGCAGCAAGAACGTTAGGCATTGCGGAAGAAGAGGAACTCAAAACTCGAAGACGTGTCTCCTCAGCAATCAATTCCGCGAGAGCCACATCAATAGTAGGGAAGGGAGTTCGATGGAGTAGTTGGCCACGTAATGCTTCAAACTCAGGTCGTAGGCGCATAAGAAACTAGAACAATCGTTGTTGATCACGCACCTGCTTTTGCTTGACAGTACACTGACAAGTTGAGCAAGTGCGACACAAGGGTTCATCCATGGTCGCCAGTTGACGCCAACGAGCCTGCATAAAACTGTAAAACTCTTGGATACTACGCTCACCTTGATGAGCCATGGAGATCTCTTGAAACTCAGCATATGATTGAGCATAACTAGACTGCTCATACATCTGCCGAAGAAGAGACCACATCTGATGAGCGGTGGACAAATTGATAAGCTGCATCCGAATGTCCATGTTTACCGATGTAGAAATAATTCCACGAGCACGTCGATCAGCAACGAGCCAGTCCTTGAGTTTGGAATCATCGGTTGGTGGACCAGCACCATCAATATGTCCAGTAAGATCGAGAGCATCAAACAAGAGTTGAATGGACACCGACCATTCACGATAATTAGGCCCGGAGAGTTTAACATCGAGCTGGGCAATAGTCGATGCAGGAACCTGTACAGGCGGCATTGATGGAGGTGTCGGTGTAGGAACCTGTACAGGCGGCATCGATGGAGGTGCGGATGTCATGACAGAATTAGGTCGAGAGATACCGACGGCGATCTTGTGACGACGAGCTTTTGCGTATTAAGCTAGTCGCGCTCTGATACCATGAAACAAAGAATAATTGGAGAAGAAAATATATTTCTTTCTGATTTGATAAATTACAAAAGACCTCTTTATATAAACAGAGATCAAGCTAATACATGGTGAGTTGTGAATTGGTAAGAAAACTAATATAGTATACACTAATATAAGGAATGCATAATCTCCTGTACAAAGAAATATTTATATAAAGTAATAGGTACCGCCCTCAACATCATCGGTCCACCCACTAAGACTACAGTCAGAAACAAACTAGTAGTTAAAGCTGGAAAGAAATCTACAGCTACCTGCCACTATACTATCCAACTGTAGTAACTGTCAAATCTGACCCAATCTCAATAGGGACTGTAAACACACTCGTCCCGGGGATTGTGAACGCACCCGTCCCGCCTGTCTAAGCTACGCTACCTCCACGCAAAACAGTCCGTGGATAGTAAAACTAGTCAGTGACATCAACGCGAAAGCACAAAGCCAAACTCCGGAGCGGCAACTCGTGGGCGCGATCCAACCGAATATGCAAGCGTATCTCTGTCGAGCTCAATCAGGCTCTCACAGGCTAAAGTCAAGAAAATAAGTCCAATTGGCTACTAACCACTAGTCACGTGCCCTCGGCACAATCGGATCTCAAAATGACCAAATCCGGGTCCATCGTCAACCGCGACGGCACCCACTAGCCGGAACAGTCTAAACACTACTGTAAAAATAGACTTGGCATCCCAGCACGAGTGTAACAGTAAATTAGACTACCTGGGGTACTCATCACAAGAACACTGCAACTGTATAAAAGTACAACGGCCTCTAAGGCTAAATCAGGTAGTTTAACATATGACAGGTTCCGAACACTGGTTTTCTCCTATGTTTTATCCAAGTCCAATATGTATAATTAATAATAAACAGTAACATGCTCCAAATTCAATATATAGGCCTAGAACAATGCATAAACATGAATCTGAGCTAAACAATACCAACGCAGATATCATAACTATACATGTTGACTAACAAGGCTATAGGAGTAGAAATCCGATGATAAACCCACCTCAAACGCAAAATCCAATCCAGCGCGACGTCGAAAACGACGTAAACGCACCCTCGCCCGGCCTTCTCGCGATGTTACGATGACGAACACACGCTCAAACGGTACCGCGGCGCGACGTCGGCGACACACGAGCTCCAACCGGATTCTCCTCCTCCTTGCGTACGGCTCCAGAGAAAAAGAGAGGAAGGAAAATTAATTAAAGAGGTGTAGGTTGCAACCCTCGATTAAATAAATGGATAAGCATGAATTGGGGGGGGCACGTGGCATCCATACTAATATATATATATATATATATATATATATATATATATATATATATAAAAGGATACTATATAACGGCAATCTATTTAAATATCGATAGAAGATTTACCAACACGAATATAAGTGGCATTAAAAGCTTAATGCCGCTAATAGTTTTTGCAGCAATTTTTTGACTTTTGGTGGCAATAACTGAATGTCGCTAAATCACAATTTTTTTGTAGTGTGGAGCTGAAATTTTTGCACTAACAATTTACAGGCTGCCAACAACTTGCAATGGACCAAAAGCAAATTATTATGGTATGGTGATAATTTGTTATAAAATCCAAATATGGCTTCATCAAGGCAAGTATCCCAAATTATTATTTTATATATTGTTGGTGTATTGATACATATGATATAAATTGATTGATTTACGCAGCCTAACTAATAGTACCACACCAATTTGACAACATATTAACAACCCATAAAGGTTATATTTTTGAAAATTCAAAGATTTTCTCGATAGGCCCGTTTGGATGCATGACATTTTGTTTAGTATGTCTCTTTCTTTTGCTTGAAAATATATAGTAATTTGTAGCCTAGTAAGAATAAATGCTTACAATAGCATATTATATTTAGCCTCCAAGTCAATTAGCTAGGGCTATAGACCAATTTTCTCGTAGATGGATTTAACATATGAAAAGATGTACATAGATCTTCCTAAATTTTCGCTTTTTGGTAAACAAGTGCTTGCATTTTTAATTTTGGCAATTAAACTCCTTCAACTTTATCAAACAGTTCAATATACTCCTCTTTTCAATTAAAGTTACTAATTACTCAATTATTTTCGGCATATGCAATGCATATAGATATATTAAACTTTAAAACACACAAGGGGGAAAAAAAAATTGTATTCCAATATGCTAAAAAAGCAAAAAGATTAATTGAAGTTCTGTTCAATCTATTATTTGATTCTTATGCTTGATAACAAAAGTTGGAAAAGGAAAAAGAGTTTTCTACATATTTTGGAGTGTTATAGGATTATATGCATGACATCCAATTAAAATTGCTATATAATTAGTAAGTTCACTTAAGAAGATGGACTTATTAAATTACTTGATAAAATTTTAAAAAATATAATTACCAAAATTACAAGTTCTAGCGCATATTTGCAAATTAAAGAGCCGAAGTTCAAGGAGTCTCCGTACATTTTTTTCTTTTATATATTATCCAAAAAGTTTGTCTTCTAAGTTGTAAGGAACTAACTTGCTTGGAAATTCAGACTTCTAGATGACAATTATAAAGAACTATTTCTACAATAATATGTTATCATTGAATAACATGTTACAACTTCCAAATATGACATAAATATTAAAATCGTGTTATCCAGTAATAACTTACGTATTACTTTTTTCTTTTTTCTTTTTTGTGATTGTAAGTTAAAGAGTTTGTTAGGTTGCTCTTTGAATGGACTTGATAGTCATGATTAATTAGCTAGCTATAGTGTTTATCACCTACAAGTTGATTTAGTATATTTCAATAAATTGATTTGAAGACTAGATGTAGTAGACATTTTTGGACATTTGACTATACTCCTAATATTTTAAATATTTCAATCTTTGTAAATAAGTGAAAGAAATGTACATGCAGATATTTATGTAGCCTTGTTACGATGTTAGATCAAAATATTTAATGATAACATTATGGTATAAAGATTTTCTTGTATGATTGGAACCTAAGAGTTTGATTTTAACTAGAAATATTTTGACATTCGTAATTTAGTAGCATATATAGTATATTTCATTTACGGGATGGTTATTTTATTCTAAAAATATTATTTAAAAGTTGAATATAATATGCCTTTCTTGACATTTAGTTATACTCCTCTTATTATAAGTACTGTAATTTTTTAACAAATAAAAGATATATTGAATAATATGTTCATATATTATGACAACAACAAGCACCCCCACCGACCGTCCCTGGAATAAGTAGCAAAGGGCTTGGTGGTTGGTACTCGAGACCCAAGTTCGAATTCTAGTTGATTTACATTTCTAGCTAAGTTTATTTTTAAATGAAATAAACGAAACGGGTAGCGTGCTACCTATCTCTCAAAAAAAAAAAAAAAAAAAAAAAAAACACACTCCCCCATTTGGATGCATATGAATATCGTGCTTGATCTCTCTCTTTGATTTAGGCCTTCGGTTGGACGGAGTAGAGTATTTCCTTGTGTGATTGAAAGCATGAAGTTTGGCTATTTCTCTTTAAAAGGCCTTGACATTTATGGTTTGGTAAGATAATATATTTTATCTATAAGATAATTTATCTTATTTTGAGAAAATAATTTGAAGGTCGAGTATATTATCCATTCTAAACATTTTATTATACTCTATGGCTCTGATTAGATGCATGAAAATCTTATTCCAAATATATCTTTACTTTACTCAAGAAATTATAGTATTTGGTATGGAACAACATATTTTACTTTCTAGTTAATATTTCGGAAAAGATAAATCACATTATAGGTGAAATAAGTTATATTATCAAATCATGAATGACAAAACTTTCAAGAAACAAAAATTAAACATTTTACCTCATTTTTATATACAACGTTTTATTTTAAAAAATAAAACATAAATACCGTATCAAATAATGCCTAAATTTTTTTACTCGCGCTCACATGAGATATTTTTCGTATTGAATAAATTACCATAGGGGCGACCAAACAAGGAGAAAGTCTAGTGTATAACATTTACACCACTCTTTATCCTAGTTAATTATATTACTTTTTTGAAAGAAAAGTACAATAAAAATATTTTTCTAATAACTATGTTGGGATAAGTGAACCACAAGAAAATTTTTTGATTGATTGTAAACACCACATTAGTAATATTAATAGATTTGGTAAATGGACGAGTTCGGTAACACGTGAGCAGGTTATTGTATCCGCGGGTCATATAGATATGGATAAAATGTATCCGTAAATTTTTGGATAATTAACATCTTTATCCATATCCGGCCGCCTACGGGCAGATGGTGGATATGCGGGTTATTCACAGCTTTTTTTTTTAATTTTTGTTCATATACTTTCAGTTGATGCCAAAAAATTAATATGCCGACCTAACCCATGTATGTGCTAAAAAAATAAGGACACGTGGTATACCAGAAATCAGCAATAAGGCGCCTGAAGGTTGAGAGCATTTAGGCGGGAACGGTTGAGAAGTGGGGCGTAACTTTTATGAGAAGTGGGCGTAACTTCCACGATCATGGTTACAACCACTCTCCCCACTACTTTCAACCAACCAATAATGTGGGTAATTTCGAAGCCTGCAATAAGGATCTTTCTCCCCCATGAACTAGAATACCACCTTTATTTCCTTTGTAATTTTATCGTTTTATTAGGAGTAGTCTACATGTAATTTTTTTTACCCGCATTTACTGCTTTTCTAGGAATAGTTTTTAAATTAGATCTCTAGAGTCTGTATGCCCCACGGGCACACTCTGTTGTAAACTAGATTTTTAGAGTTTGTATGCTCTTCGGGCACACTTTGTTTTATTAATATATATAAAAGCATTCGGCTCTTTCAGCTGACCAATCACTGTGTATTCCATATATTCGGCTCATCAGTCGACCCAAAATTCTGTGCATTTTATTAATTCGGCTCATATAGCCGAACCGATTCTACAGTAAAGGTTTTCGAACTCGGCTGATAAGGGATCGAATCAGCCGAATCGCTTGATCCATTCGAAGGACGCAAACTTCAAGGATCACTAATCGTAGCCGTTTCGCTTCCCGACGTGCTTTCCGAGAAAGATCTTTGATCGGGTCAAAGAGGACGAAATTCAGCTCCTAACACTTTCCAACCGCAAAATACAAATATAATTTTTAAAAGTATAATATAAGTTACGGTTAGAAATATCATAATATATGATAAACAATATAAAATCTTAAAGCGCATAAATTACATAATATAAAAATAATATATCGTTCCAAATTTTTATAATACAAATTAATAAAATTTTTAATGATTATAAAGTCAATACCGTAGAAAATATATTTTTTTAATTAAAAAAATATACGGATATCGATCCACGACTATTCGTGGGTTGTCCAAAATATTCATAACTTAACGGATATCCACACGTTTTATCAATAAATTTATGAATAACTTGCAAATATATACTGATACAGATAGAATTTACTGGATCTAGTAAAATTAGTGTTGCATTTTAGAATTTTTATCCAAACAAGGTCAATGTATTGAAATAGGCGCAGGTACAATACGGGTCCTTAGAGCAAACGGGTCTGTTTTATCCCGCGGTGGCTCCGCTTTTTAAAAAACACCGTTCCCGTGACACGTGCGGGCACCACCCCATCCCGCCTCGGATTCGCAAAAACCGTAACGACCCGTTCGGACCCGCGCGCGTGCCGGGGCCCACCGCGGCAGATCTAATGGTTGTCACGTGGGGGCACTAAAGAGGAGGGAGGAGATAAGAGAAGGGAAAAATACACACCAACCGCGAGCACGCACGCACGGCGATCGATTGATCGGGAGCCGCCCGATCCCCTCCCTCCCCCGCTCGCCTGACACCGATCGGACGGCTGGTGTCGGTCTCCGCGCGCCCCGAGGCTGAGCGACCTCGCCCCCGCCGGACCCGCGACGGGGTCCCAGTCTCGCAGGCCTCGGTCGCAGCCCCCGATCGCGGAGCATCTGACACGTGTCCTCGTGGGGGCCCACCTGAATTCATTCACACCGCTTCAAAAGATTCTCGTCATTGCTCCGGACAACATTTTGCAGGGACTTGGTCCAATGTGGACCGGTCTCTCAAGCCAGTTTGGCACTAAGGTAAGGGCTACTTAAAGCTTCTCTGTTAAAGTTATGTACCGTTTGATAAAATACTTTTTAAAAAGTAAAAAAAAAAAAAAAAAAAAAAAAAAAAAAAAACTAAAGCTCTTTTACGTTTGGACCTTATATACAGTTAAATTCCTAATTTTTGATTTATGATTTTTTTTTTCTTTTGGGATCATATCTTGGGGCATTTGAAATTTTGTTGATCACACCACTCGCATCCAACAAATTATTATATTTCTAATTTTAGACCTGGTTCAGGGGTCGGTCCATGATGCCGTAGCGGTGCACCGTGTCCACGGACCGGTTTCACGTCCGCTCCCACGTCGTTTGCGACAACGCGATTTCCGAAGACCCACATGCCACACCCCACCCTGTAAACACATACGCCCCTGATATTCTACTTATTTACGAATATGCCACCGCTAGGTCGGCTATAATTCAACGACGTGGGGAGCTCGCTGGCTCTTCTTATTCGACAGCGACGTCCCCCACGCGCACACGAGAGGAATTGTCACGTGCACCGCGTGTACAATTGAACAGCCCTGTGCACCGCTCATGATATTTGCCGATTTACATTTTAAATTAAAATTAAATTCAATAGATGCGACGTAAACAACGTCTAAAATTACTATTTATAATAAATTAAATATTTTCGGTCGTAATTTCCTAAGCCGAAAAGTAAAGGCTATAATTAAATTTTAGAGTTGCTTATTGTAGGTTTCCAAAATATTGGTGTATGAGATGTATTTATACGCCCAGTGCAGTGCAGGTAAGAAATGTCTCAACACAAAATGGCATAGTAAAATATTATTAGGGTAGCGACGGGTACGGCGCGACCGCAGGCTCACCACCTACCCCTCCGGCCTGTGCCAATGAACGCACCCAACATATTATCCATAATAATTTAATCCGACCAATAAAAATTTGGCAATTTATTAGATTTTTAGTCAGCCAGCTAATTACTTATTTTAATAAATTTATAGTTGCGAGAATTATATGAAATATACTAATAAAATCTAGACGGATAAACGACACGTACGAATTTGAAGTTAATTTTAAAGTGCCGTTGACTGACCCAATCAAACAAATTGAAAAGTTGGATGGTAAAATTAAAATTTTGAAATGCTAGATAAGCGATTCAAAAATGGTCTCTAGTTCAAGTAAGTTATATATTTTTTAGCCAAAGATTGTATAAGATGTGCCGAGCATCTAAATAATAAGTATAGCTCAAGATGTAGTGTAGATCTGAGATAATCGAATTAAGCGGTAAACAAATAGAATTTTTTCTAGTCCCATGGCACACAAGGTGATTAAGTAGTCTGCCCTTATTCCATTAGCCTGGATCGTACCAAAAGATTGACCTCATATATATATCGTATGTAATCACCCCTATTCGGAGAAGAAAATTCTAATTGATCAGACTGTTCCCAATATAAGACCATCCAATCGCTACCAATCTCAATTCTTTGAGAAATGATTCATGCATTTCATATATAAGTTGACTGTTGGATCTCATTGATGGTTTCGCCTTGGGGACTGTCATCATAAAATTTTTATTCTCTGCTTATACGCTCGGTAGATATATATATATCTTTTTTTGTTTGAGAGATAGGTAGCATGTTATCTGCTTCGTTTATTTTATTTAGAAATAAACTTAGCTGGAAATGTGAATCAATTAGGATTCGAACTTGGGACTTCGAATATTAACCACCAAACACTTTGACTCTTGATATATATCAAGAAGAGTATATGTAGGAAACTGAACTTAAAACTTTTTGAAATCGAGAGATGTTCAGAACTAGCTCAAAAGATTGATATGATAGGAACAATATGGAAATAGTGTTAACACATATGATAATAACTGGCCTAGAATAAAAGAGACCATAGCATAAACATAACACTCACAAAAGAAGAAAGGAATAAGCTAGAAGTTGATTAGTCCATATTTAACTGGGGCAAACCATACTCAATGAGAATCCAACCAATCCTCAAAACTTCCCGTGTATGCCCTCTTTTCAAAAGAAATCTAATACAGGAGAGAGAAAGGGGAGTGCTAACAATTATTGGTAGCTACGAGTTGGCTTTGTGAGGAGGGTGGAGAGAGAGAGAGAGAGAGGGGTATAAAAATAAAATAAAAGAGAAAGAGAGAGAGAGAGAGAGAGAGAGAGAGAGAGAGAGAGAGAGGAGGGGTTATAATAAGATGCTTAATTTTGGAATCAGCTGAGAAGTTGGTGGGTGACAAGAGAAATGCCTCCATTTTGTTTCTGGTGAGGAGTAGCATTGGTTGTGGTATATGACTCTTCTATTTATTTACTATAATTTTTCTTTTTCAAAAAAAGAAAGGAGAGATAGGAAAAAGGGAGGAGGCAGGGCGCCGTCTTTCTTTTGATCTTTCCTCTACTTCTCCTCCTTTTAGCCTTTTTCTTTTTTTCTTAATTGAATAGTTAATGAAAATTATTGTTCTCCTCTCTCTCTCTCTCTCTCTCTCTCTCTCTCCCTTCTCATCTCCTTTTCTTTGGTTCTTCCCCCTTTGCTTTCTCTTCACTGTTCCATCTCCTAGGTTTTGCCCCATCCCACCTGTTCTTTGTATTTAGGGGGAAAAATAAAAAGGAAAATAAAAGGGAAGAAGAAGAAAAAAAAAGAAAGAAAGAAATTTAATTAGGGCAAGTTTATGGATCCGGTAACAGCATCAACACATGGCCATCATCTTCCCCCATTATTCCAAGACTTTCACCACCACCACCTCCACCCTCAGCTCAAATCCGACGACGACCTGCGCAGCCGCGGCAAGAAGCGCGACTACGACGACGACGACGACGACAACGCCAACGACAGCAGCAACAACAACAACAACAACAACAACAACAGCGGCGGCGACGGCGACGGCAATAATAATAATAATAATAATAATAGTAACGATGTGAACCGGAGGCCGCGGGGACGCCCGGCGGGGTCGAAGAACAAGGCGAAGCCGCCGATCGTGATCACGCGGGACAGCGCCAACGCGCTGCGGACGCACGTGATGGAGGTGGCGGGCGGGTGCGACGTCGCGGAGAGCGTGGCGGCCTTCGCGCGGCGGCGCCAGCGCGGCGTCTGCGTTCTCAGCGGCGTCGGCACCGTCACCAACGTCGCGCTGCGGCAGCCCCCGGCCTCCGCCGCCGCCGCAGCCGCAGCAGCGTCGTCGCAGAGCGGCGCCGTGCTGAACCTGCACGGCCACTTCGAAATTCTCTCCCTCTCCGGATCCTTCCTCCCCCCGCCGGCCCCGCCGGAGGCCACCGGGCTCACCGTCTACCTCTCCGGCGGCCAGGGTCAGGTCGTCGGGGGGAGCGTCGTCGGGTCGCTCATCGCGTCTGGACCCGTGATCATAATGGCCGCGTCCTTCGCCAACGCCGCCTACGAGCGCCTGCCGCTCGAGGAGGACGACCAGCCGCCATCCGCCGCCGCCGCCGCCGCCGCGATGCTCGGCGGCCAAGCACAGCAGCAGCAGCAGCAGCTTTTGGCGGCGGCGGCGGCAGCGGAGGCGAACGCATTCCACGGGCTCCCGCAGAACCTCCTCGGCGGAAGTGTGCCGGTGCCGTCGGAGCCCTACGGTTGGGGCGGCGGCCGACGGCCCTTCTAATCATTCTGATTACGCTTAATCAGGATTAATTAACTGAATTTGTGCTCTTGTTTATTTTGTTTTCTGATGTGCTATGTTAGAATTAATGTGATCATGTGGTTTATGATTTTGAAGTGGAGTGTTACTTACTTACTTGTGGTTTAATTAGTGGAACTGAGGATTTTGTTAATTAATACACGTCTTTCATTGTCTTTGGCCTAATTAGACTACGCAGCAAACAGTAATTTTAACTGTTGTACTGTAATTTTTTTTCCTTTTATTATTTTTTTCAGGATGTGTCTACTGAATCAACACTTCATCAACAAATAATAGAATTTCAAAATGAATTATTGTGTTGTTTATGGTTTTCATTAATCACTATGTAGGAGATCTATTTCTGATTCAAATTAACAGCAGTTTTAATTATATGAGATTTCCATCAAAATTCGATGATAAAAGGTTCAAAATGAGATTTTGTTTTTTAGTTCTTTTAGTTTTCCATGAGGTGTTCTTAAGAATAGATGATTTAGTTTGTATTATTTGAGAGAATGATTAATAGACCAAGTGAATGGAGATTCAAACTAGTGTTAATCATATGCATCATCAGTTACAAAACCTAAGTTCAGCAATAACTTAAAAATCAAGGAAAGCATAATAATGCACTTTATATATAGGTGAAAACACCTTTAAAATTCAGTGTAAAAAAGTTCAATGAAACCCTATTTGGTTGAAAGGACCTGTGACATATCTGTGCATGATCTAGAGAATGTTCACTTTACTTGAAACAACCCAGATGGGGGAAAAGTGAGCGTGTCCTAAAAGAGAGACTATAATGATAGCATAGTACTAAGGATGAGAGAGAAACGATGTACTTTTCTCTGGGGATTTCAATTCTCAAACCAATAAAGCAAGATGTACTAGAAATTGCTTTTAGATTTTTTTTTTTTTTTATTTTTTTTTTTTTTTCTTTTGCTCCACCTCATGATGATATTATTAACAAAATCCAACTCAATTTTATAATGAGTACCTGCAAGGCTGCAAAAGTTTTTTTTTTATTTAAGAGAGTTTTGCTGACATTGATTATCAATGAGTCAGCATATTTAATGCAAAGTGTTTGAGTTGTTTCCATATATTTTGAATGTGCAGAAACTTTAATAACTCATATCCAACTTTAGGTTATATCGCATAAATTTTTTCTGCACTATTTTTGGATCATTTGAAAATCAGAATATTTTTTACTAATTAAAATCAAACAAATTAAAAATTTAAATAATAAAATTAGAATTATAAAAGTTTGGATAGTTGATTTACAAGAATTCATAATTCAAATAAATTTATACGTTTTTACCTAATTTTTTTTTTCTACTAGACACGAAGTGTTCTTGTTATTAATAGAAGAACTTACGGATTCTTGTTATTAATAGAATAACTTATGAGACTCGATCATTACCAATTGACAAAATTTTGCCAAGTTCAATTAAATTATAAGATCGATATCTAAAAAGTTGATCAATACTTATTCTAATATAAAATGATCAATACTTATTTTAACAATTAGGTGCACATACATGGTTGGTATTCGCTGAACCATATATACCATTTAGATTTATTGAAGATGTTAAGAAAAAGACAACAAAATGATAGCCGGAAATATATATGCTACAAAATAGTGAAAGATCAAATTTTTAAGAGTGACTTTAATATCGTCTTAAGCTGAAAGATCAATCTATCTAGTAGTAAATGATTCAAATTTGTCTTAACATCGTGCACAAAACTCTAGTTGATAAACTAAAATGAGAACAGCTGTATTAATTGCTACTGAATATTTTTTAAAATTATTCTGTAAAATATTTTCTTAATCTAACTCTTATAATTAAATAACAGTTAGTTAAGGAGGCAACATGTATAGTTGAGATGATAGTAGTTCCCTAGGTTTAGCGGTGGTTGAAGAAAATTATAATTAGTGGAAACATGGTTGTTATCCTTAAAGGAGAACACACAAAACAAACTCTCAATATATAGAATTATTAAATACAAAATATAATCCCATTATTCTTGAAATTGCAATATTTACATAATTACATTCTAGAAATGTACAATATTTGAATTCAAATATTTTCTATTTGGACTGGTTGCCATACTTGAGAGATTATCATTCTTAAATTTTCACAATTACTTATGATTTGAATACTAGTCATAATTGGTAGACTCTTGATTTTAAATTTGATTCATCATAATTAATTCGTAAGTGTATCATCACTTGATCCTCCATTACGCCCCTTAAGCTTTATATATATAAGTATTATATATATATATATATATATATATATATATATATAGAACTAGGCTAATATACTATATATAACACTACAACAAAAAGGGTTTCTACCTACCCCTTTTTTTAAACTTTACGACGCTCTTAAACGTCGGCAAAATGTCCACCGACGCAAAGAAAAGCGTCGGCAAGTGCGTCGTTAAATGCAGTGTCGGTAACGAAATGGCGACGCTTTATGCATGCGTTGGTTAATTACTACCGACGCTCTCATACGTCGTCAATTTAATTTTGGCGATGCTTCAATGCGTTCCTAAGTTTCAAAATATTATAAAAATTTTAAAAATATAGCAACTTTTTATAGCGTTGGCATTTTTGCCGGCGCTTTCATGCGTCGTCATCTCAATACCATGGTTATATTTTTCAAGCATTTAAAATAGCATAAAACAATTTTTAAAATATTTTTTAAAATTTTGATTAATTTTTTTTTCATTGGACATTTTATTAAAACTTGCAAACTATATACTTTACAAATTGCAGCATTAAAAAGAACAAACATCCAGAGGAAAAAAAAAATATACATAAGCAAATTTATGAGAAGAATTCAAAACAATTCCACAAGTCAACTAGTTAACATTTGAACAATTCAAATTTAAAACAAAAGGTGATACGGAACTGTTTCAATTTCACTAAATACAAAACCCAAAATGATCAACATAACAATTTCACTAAATACAAAACCCAAAATGATCAACATAACAATTTCACTAAATACAAAAGCCAAAATGATCAACATAACAACATATATATGATAAACTATTTGAGTTTTAATGCAAGTAAAGCTCAAAATGAGGAGCTAAACAAAATTCTCTAAGTTGATGTACGACCCCTCGGCTCGGCACCTAAAATATCAGACGGTATGACAAAGTTTAACAAAATAGAGGTGACTTCATTCAACTGAGATTGCATCCCACTCATGCGTGATTCATAATTTTGATGTATCATGTCTAATTTCGATTCATATTCTTCTTGCATTTCAACCAATCTTGACTCGTACGTATCTTGCATCAGTTGTATCTTTGATTTCAATCTTTGTACTTCTTCCATATTATCATCATATCGAACATTTCCAATATATGCTTTTGGCCCAAATACTTGTGTTGGCACTACACCAATCCCATACCCTCTTACTAGACCATATCGATCTTTTCCCTTCGTGCGAATGAAAGCATCATTCTCCAGTTCAATAGCTGAAGCTGAAGATTCTGAAGTGATACTAGCATTCACTTTTACCATGGCATCACTCTGCATAGAGTAATAAAAGAAAACTTAATTCAACTATACAAAATTATATTTGTGTGTATATGTATTCATAGTAATGTGTTTTTACTACGCACTATGAAGTTACTTGCTGCAGTATTAATATAACTCCCATCTTTTGATTTGTGAGTAACTGCAAAAAATTCAATACGTCTAGGTTCTCTTTGATTTTTCTCTTCCTGTAATTAATGGCAGTGAATAAATTAGTCCCAATATACAAGTTAAAACTACTTAACAGCTTAGGAATAAAAAACAAAAAGTGTAATCTAATAGAGCAATATTGCACCCAAACCAAGTATATATCAGGGTAAAAGGAACTAAAAAGCTACACTTTATAAAAACTAAAGTAATAATAAAATTAGCATACAAATTCTTGTCTTTTCCTAGCAAAAGACATAGAGCCTGTTGTGTGAGGAGTTGTATGTTTTGCACGTGATGCCCGCCCTATCCGAGAATATAACTGTCAAAAAAAAAATTGTGCTAAGAACCATAAAATTTGTAACATCAAGGAATAACCATTTAATGTATAAAAATGCTCTACCTGACTTTTTTCCGAAAACCAGTAATGCACAAGGTCTACCCACTGTTGAGGCACAATTTCTTTGGGAACAACATTCACTAATTGTTGCTCTGTGTAGTCCTCTATCGTATATTTTGCTTTGAGTTCACATTTATAATTCTTTCATTTTCAACTAACTGATTTTAATATCCATGCATTGACATTATTGTCCATTGGTAGTTTAAATTTAGTCTACAAGAAAAAAAAAATGTAGTCAAAATTTAAACACTGAAACTCATTAAAAATTAATATTGAACTACTTTTAATCTATTATTGAAAAATATCATGATATTTAAGCTCCTTGAGATATTTTTAAACTATAGGCATAAAAAATTTTAAAAGGAATATAAAAGTTTTAAACACTAACTGAAAATTAAGTTGCAAACTACATCTATAATACTAAGAACTTTATAACTAAATGAAGTTTGTCGCTTAAAAAAAAAAAATTGCACCCTGTTTCGTTCACAAGTGGTTCCACCTACAAAATGATCTAGTAATACCTCAACAATGATCATTGTTAATAATAACTATACGGTAAGTTTAATAGAACAGGATATAGATGACTACTAATCATAAAAAAAAATTAACTCCTACAGCAGCTATTGAGATTAATAGAACAAGATGTAGATCGCTACTAATCATAAAAAAAATTAACTCTTACAGCAACCATTGAGTATACATAAATTTTGTGCTACTAAAAGATTAGTACAATTGGTTTTATCCGAGTTAGTTGAATAAGTTCTGTTTTCACTGTGTTAGGCACATTTTTCCAACTATTGTAGCTAAGAGAGCAGAAATTTCCTTTTCGTGAAAGAGTCCCAAGCCAACCTCCAAGGATGCCACCCCCTTTTCTTCACTGGTTGCCCAAATTTGTTACATTTAATTACAATTCTTTGCCCATTAGGCAAGTTCCATACATCCTTAGCACGTGTCATTACTCGTTTATTCGTTGCGTGTCCTTGGTTTTGTGATGATAACGTGATTTCAATCTTCATTTCTAGGATTTTGCACATAAAACACTTGTTTTGCTTGAGATGAGAATATGAATGGGTCATCTTTCAAAAATTGCCCAGTGTGTATCAGCTTGGAAAAGTTAATAAGAGTTGATCCATTCATGTCTTGCTTTAAACTCCTTGGTGACCTAACATCCACCAATCGCAACGAAATAAGACAACTTTAAACTTCCCAAAATAATCTAGCTCAAAAATATCAGTGAGTGCATCATAATAAGTTTGCTCGTCTGCTTCTACCATAACTCCACCATTTTGAGTCTTACGAAACTTTTCACGATCCTTTGTGTGGAACCGAAATCCATTTATGATAAAACCACTAAATCTTTTTGTAATATTATTTGGACATCTTGCCATTGCAATGATTTCTTCTGAACAATTGCTCTCATGTAGTTTTGGTACCTATGATCAAGAATAGGTTAAGTAATTATTTTATAGTAAAATATATATAACATTTCATTCAATAATTATTGTTTACCTGTCTTAAAACCATTCAGAAAATTTTTCTACTAGCCAATTTTGCTCAATACTTTGATTAGCTCGAATCGCACGATTAGCTCTTCGTTGAGCCACCAAAAATTCTCTATATTATGTTAATGGCTAACTATTTAGTGGACTCAAATTTGTACAATAAAAAAATAAATATTATGAATAAAACTAGTAAAATGGTATTCACCTACGATATGAAGAAATTTTGTCAGAATGAAGTAGCACATAGCGATGTGCTTGCGCTAATGAGATTTCATCCAGCACAATGCTTTCGAAATTCCCTAATACTCGCCCACCGGATAAAAACATATAAACTTCCGCATTATCTATGTTATCATAGTTTCTTTGTGGTCGATTGAATATTGTTTCCACACCTTCCAAATATCTTGAACAAAATGTTAAACATTCTTCTGCAATGTATCCTTCAGCAATCGAGCCCTCTGGTTTAGCTCTGTTACGTATATAAGATTTTAGCCGTACCAAGTACCTAGCATAATAAAATTTTGTAACATAATATATATGTTGTTAATTTGCTTAGTCTAGTAATAAATTGGTCAAATATATAAACTAATGATACATAAATTATTTAGATTTAAATTTCTCACCTTTCAATGGGATAATCCATCTGTAGTGTACAGGACCACCTAATTTGGCCTCCGATGCTAAATGAATAATAAGGTGAACCATGATAGTGAAAAAACTAGGGGGAAATATTTTCTCAATGTGGCATAGTGTTAATGCAACACTTGAGTCCAACTGATCAAGAGCTTTTGGATCAAGAGATTTGGAACATATTGATTTGAAAAATAATGATAGTTTCGAAACAATTGTGATAATCTGTTTTGACATAGATGCTCTCAAAGCTAATGGAAGAATATCCTGCAGTAAAATATGACCATCATGACTCTTCATGACTCTTGAGGTTTGAAAGCGTCCGTTCTTTTAGATTTACACATCTTGAGATATTCGATGTGTACCTATCTAGAACTTTAATATTTTTTAAAACTGTCAGAAAATTTACTTTGTCTTGTGTAGACATAGTGTAGATTGCATGAGGTATGTAAGTTTTGTTGTTCGATTGCAACTTGGGATGTAGATCATGTCGTATGCCCATATCCTCTAGGTCCTTTCGTGCATTCAAATTGTCTTTTGTCCTACCATGCATATTCAAAAAGGTTCCAATAAAGTTATCACAAACATTCTTCTGTATATGCATGACATCTAAATTATGTCGAAGAAGATTGTACTTCCAATATGGCAGTTCAAAAAAGATGCTTTCTTTCTTCCAAAAATTTTTCACTACACTTTGTGTTGATGTATCTAATGGATCACTATCATTCCCAACTTCATGAAAATCATGGCCATCCCCAATGAACTCATCGGCATCTTCAAACACTCTTACTTGATTTGTAGTGCCAACTTCATCCACTACTTGATTTGCAGAACTAGCAACTTCCTCTCTTATCCTTTTCTTAGAAGATTTTGAGCCTTTGCCATATTTGTAACTTGTGCCCTCTAGTTGCCTTAGGACATCAATTCCAGATGGTGATATTGCAGCGAAATGCAACTTTATAGTACCATCAAATTGATTTTGTTGATATCGAAACGAATGATTTGGTTCTAGCCATCGACGATGGCCTATATAACAGAACTTCTTACTATGCTTCAACCAACGTGAATCGATTGAAACCCCACAACAAGGGCAAGCAACACGCCCCTTTGTGCTCCAACCGGATAAATTAGCATAGGCAGGAAAATCATTAATAGCCCATATAAAAGCTCCTTTCTTGATAAAGCTTTGCTTAGTAGAAGCATCAAAAGCATCAACACCATTCCATAATTGTTTTAACTCCGCTATTAAAGGTTGCAAATAAATATCAATATCATTACCTGGACCTTTTTCACCAGGGATGACTGTTGATAGGATGAATGATGATTATTTCATGCATAACCACGGAGGTAACTTATAAGGAATCAATATCACCGGCCAAGTGCTTTTAATAAGTGGTACTCATTGTTCGGAAAGGATTGAATCCATCGCTAGCAAAACCAAGTCTAACACTACGAGGATCAGAAGAAAAATCAAGATAATGATCATCAAATGATTTCCACGCGAGGCCATCTGCTGGGTGTCTCAAGAGTCCATATTTAATGCGACCTTTATCATGCCATCTCATTAATGAAGCAATTTTAGATGACATATAAATTCTTTTTAATCTTGGTGTTGATGCCAAAATTAAAATTAATATGCCGACCTTACCCTACGTATGAGCCAAAGAAATAAGGACACGTGGTACACCAGGAGTCGGTAATAAGGTGCCTGTCACGCCCCCGGGCCGATTTTAAAAGCCTTTTTAAAACAGAGTTGCGAAAAACGTGCCTTTTTTTCTCCAACTTGGCCCACGTGTCGTACAGATCTACCACAAATACAAAATTCCTCTACCCACTCGGATAGAGTCTCATTTGTATTTGCACGGCATACCAACAGTACATCAGAATCTCAACCACAATCTATATTTACCAATCAACAATCATCATGCCATGCATTTTCATACAGCTAGCAATCCTTAGAGATAATGCATACCTCTAAGTACTCCTTAGGCGCTGGATGATGCAATGAATAATACAACAGTCATCCTATTAAAAGTGCTCCCCACCCGAAAGCTTTGCTTTTAAAAATCTAATTCAAACATTCACAAAAACCAATTTGAAAACATTGTAAAAACTATTTTCCACACGAAAACTCTATTTTGAAAATCGACTACCTCAAGGGGTAGAAAACCACAATGTATAAATTCGTAAATATATAAATCGAGAATCAACTATCCATAAAACCAAAATCACGAATCCGCAAATCTCTAATCTCAGATCCACAATTTCATGCATAGGAGGAAAACCAACTCATTCAAACATTCAAACATCAGTAATGATCATCTAACTGAACCATTTATTATTAAAACTACTAAGTGCCGAAATGAAAGTAACTAGGGTGACGGTTGCTATACCAGACTAGCTAGATCGTCCTCCCGTCGAGCCCAAAATTCAACTCCTCGTCCATGTCACCCTGGGGGAATAGGAAATGAGAAACCGCAACCATAGTTTTCCAGTGGGTACGACAAAGCCACGAAGGCAAGCCGTAATCACCGGAAACCAAAGGAGATATGGTAAACGAATATATATGCTGATATACGAAAATGAACTACAGTAGCTATAACAGATATGATAAGAAACAATAAGTAAACTGCTACTGTATAGAAACAATACGAGAATGCCTCAATGTAAACAAACCAAAACTGTACCCAATCTGGTGCCTGCTATATCGGTCCACAGACCTCAAGCGCTGCCTGTTACTAATCTGCACCGACCTGATCCATCCTCCCCACAGGACGATCTATCCGGATAGGTACACCTCCGATCGGTGGCCAAACCGATCCGGTGTCTTGAATACCTCCAAGTGTTGTGACTAAGTCATGCTGGTATGCTCAAACAAAAACCGACTGAAGCCGGTGCCTAGGCCGAAGCCAGAAATAAGAGCGTACAACGCCGAACCACGATCAACCAGATCGAAACACATGACAAAGGAGTCGATGTGTTGCCTGGACCCAAGGTCCACAGAGGTGCAATATACAAATGCAAGCCTACTCTATATGTCTATCCACAACTATCCAAATGCAATCAACGAGATACGATAAACAATGATAAACAAATAACTGACATGTAGAGGCTATGATACTGAATGAAAGAACAGAGGAAGGGTGAAACGATCTCACCGACTACCAGCTTGAAGCACCCACATGTCACTGTAGCGTCGGAACACTAGGTACGCACAGAGTCTACCGGACCTAAGAAGATCCACCAGGTCAGTATCCAAACCACTAACCCAAAGTACGAGACTCATAAACCCCCCACATAAGATCCCCGTAATCGATTTTCCAAAACCGATCATCGTAACTCACCGGAAGTCCCGAAAACCACACCGGGATGCTGTCGGGGCCCACTAAGTGTCCCGAAACTCACCGACTCATACCACGAGTCACCCGCTGCCACAAAACACACCAATTTGAATGTCTTGGCAGCAAACACAAGGTAACACAACCGAACAATTATTGTCGGATAATTGTTCGGATCCGGGTTCCCGGAAGTGTCTATTTCGACACCGGAACCCACCGTCGCTCACCTATCATCACCAAACCTACAATGTGATGGTGGTTGACCAGCCAACAAGGCTTAGCGACAACTCACAGGGTAACCAAATGACGTCGGAAGAAATTCGAACTGAAACCGCGTTCTTTCGGCAAATTTTGCCAAAAAACGCACCAAAATCGACTCTTTAATTTCCGTGAAGGCTATCGGATCATGGACAATCAATTCAAAGGTCACTACACATGCATACACACTGCCCACAGTAGCCCTAAGGTGCACAATTGCACAAAGTCCCTCTAATTACATAAAATCCTATCATTTTATGTAATTTGAGCGATCAAGTGGCTCGTTCACGCAAACCGAGGACTTCCAAGGTCTGCCGAGACAGGTACTGACAGGTCTCGATGCGTCGGAGGCCGTGCTCATGATCCGGAGCACAACGACTCATTGTGGGAGGCGTGGGAGCAACCCAAAATTTCTGTGAACAGCGCGCAGTCGGGGAAAATCGTGCCGAACAGAACTAACCAGAATCCGTTGAACCAAAGTGAGGTGAGCACTGTGATCGGCACTGACCAACAATCACCATGCTCACCTCCGCAGGCATCGGGACAGCCTCGGATCGCCGAAAAAACACGCGCAAACCTGAAACAGCAGCCAAAAAGGCTCTATAGGGTCGACACCGCCAAAATAGCAGAACGGGGCCTTTCCGACAGAAACCAAGGTGAGCACGATGATTAACGATTTGCCATGACATCGTGCTCCCTTCCATATTGATCGGGAGGCCTCGGGAAGCTCAGAACAACAAACCCACTCAACTAAGCCCTATTTCGGGCTTGGCCGGAGCAAACTTGCTCCGGCCGGCTTCCGGCGGCACGACAGGGTGCGCATGGGCCAGAAATGGGTACGGGGGAAGGAAGGAGCACACTGCTCACCTCGGTTAGTCGCGGAGAGCGGCGGCGGCGACGGCGACGGCGGAGCAAACCGACCCCGTACCAGCTAGGGCTCTGGTTCCATGGGCAATGGTGGCCACGGCGGTAGCTGGGGAGCTCCGGGACGGCGGCGGAGAGTTGCTGGAGGCCGGAGGGGTGCCTCGGGTGCGGCCCCGAGTGGCGGCGGCGCAGGGAAGGAGTCGCGACCTTGCCTCGACTCGAGCGGGTCTGGGGCGGCTGCGGCTGGCCAAGATGGCGGTGGCGGCCCGCAGGGGCGGCGGCGACCAGCGGGGAGGGACGCCAGGGGTCCGAGAAGTCGGCAGGTGGTGGTCCAATGTGGCGGCGGCACTCGGGAAAGGCTGTAGGCTTGCCTCGGCCAGGGCTCGGCCCAGCCAGTTGCAGGGTGCAGCAGCGGCGCTAGGGGCGGTTCGGGGCGGCGGCGGCCGGCGGGGAGGGTCGCCGGGGCTCCGGGAAGATGCCAAGGAAGAGACTGGAGGCAATGCAGCCTCGGCCTGGGCTCTAACCTGAGAAGAAAATAGAGAAATGGAGAGAGAGATGGAGAGGGAGGAAGATGATGGCTCGGCAGTGGCCGGGCTCAGCCGGCAGCGATCGGGGGTGTGCGGCTAGGGCAGGGGAGTGAGGTGAAGGTGGCTAGGGGCGACAAGGGTTAGCTATGGATCATCTAGGGTTCGGTTCCAAGGTGAAACCCTAGAGGACTTAAATACATATAGCTCCATTTTGCAGAAAAACACATCAAAACTCAATATTTAATATTGAGTCCTTCACAGCGCGTGCAAAATGCGCAAATGCACCTCCACATGCGTTTCACGCGAAACGGTTCATAAAATGTCACAACTTTTGCGAGAATACTGTTTTGCCATCACCGACCTCTCCTCGAACAACGCATTTTCTCCGCAGATCTGTCTGTCAAATTTGCGAATAGATCGCACCAGTGCGATCAGCACGTCTGAGGCAACAAACCTACGATTTCGTTTCGCCTCGATCGGTCACGGATTCGCGACGAAATTCGTTCTCTTTTCCTACAGACAAAGTGACACACAAATACATATAAAACATGTATTTTTCGATTTTCTTGAAATCCGTGCATCAAACCCAAAATCCGTCAGCGTCATCGGTTCCAAAATAATTGAACTATTCGAAACAAGCTATTGGACTGCTATGAACGGAGTGCGATACGCGCCAGAAGCCAACTTCGCGCCGTGGCTTCTCCGAAAAACCGAGTTACTATTCACTTTAAGTGAAACTTGGAGATCGCGTAAAATCTCCGTTCTAACTCGTTTTCTCCCGAAACTTGATGAGTGCTTTTGTAATTAAATTACACACAAAAACATCGTCAACAGAGAGTTTAGCTACACTACCAAAATCTCAGTCCTTACAAAATCCCAAAATAAATCCTAATTTTTCAAAAACTAGGTTTCTTCCAAATCTCTAGCAAATCTCTCAAATAGAGTGTAAGAGAAGTGTTCTAACCTAAAAACAAGCTTCAACTTGAGCCATGATGTGCTAGGNAAATACATATAAAACATGTATTTTTGGATTTTCTCGAAATCCGTGCGTCAAACTCAAAATCCGTCAGCGCCATTAGTTCCAGAATAGCTGACCCGGTCGAAACGAGCTATTGGACTGCTATAAACAGAGTCCGGTACGAGCCAGAAGCCAACTTCTCACCGTGGCTTCTCCGGAAAATCGAGTTACTATTCACTTTAAGTGAAACTTGGAAATCGCGTAGAATTTCCGTTTTAACTCGATTTCGCCCGAAACTAGACGAGTGCTTTTGTAATTAAATTACACACAAAAACATCGTCAACTGAGAGTTTAGCTACACTGCAAAAATCTCAGTCCTTACAGTGCCTGAAGGTTGAGACCGTTTAGGCGGGAACGGTTGAGAAGTGGGGCGTAACTTCCACGATCATGGTTACAGCCACTCCCCCAACTACTTTCAACCAACCAATAATGTGGGTTGATATTACTATAAATAGTAATTTCGAATCCTGCAATAGGGGTCTTTCTCTGCCCTGAACGAAAAGACCATCGCATTTTCATATCTTTCCTTTCCTGCATTTATCGCTTTCTAGGAGTAGTCTACATGTAATCTTTTTTACCCGCATTTACTGCTTTCCTAGGAGTAGCTTTTAAGTTAGATCTCTGGAGTCTGTATGCCCCACGGGCACACTCTGTTGTAGATTAGATTTTCAGAGTCTGTATGCCCCTCGGGCACACTCTGCTTTATTAATATATAAAGGCATTCGGCTCTTCAAGCCGATCAATTCCTGTGTTCTTTAGCCATTCAGCTCCTTGGCCGACTTCAGCTCTTGCTTGGTCCGTACATTCGGCTCATCCGGCCGAACCGGATTTACTGTAGAGTCTTCGAACTCGGCTGATCCGATCCCTCATCAGCCGAATCGCTTGATCGATCGAAGGGCGCTAACTTTGAGGGTCAGTACCATATGCGGTTTCGATCCCGACAAGCTCCCTAAGGAGGACCTTTGATCGGGTCGAGGATCGAAGATTTTCGGCACGAACAATTTTTGGCACGCCCGGTGGGACCCGTTTGAGGTAATTTTTATTATTTATTGAAATCATGGCTGATAATAATGCCATGAATTTGCTCAATAGGGTTGTTCCTAGAAATTCTGGGAGTGATCAACCTAGCAATTTAGACAATGCTGGTGAACGCCAAGTAGTTTTGCCAGTTGAAGGAGAAACTAGTAGCTTATCAAGAGCCAAGTCTAACTCAGGCACTCGGCCTGATGACCCGAGTCCTGCAAACTGTAGATCAAAATATCCATCAAAGTACCGCTCGACTAGACGCGGTGCTGGCCGCCATCATGGCCTACAATGAAAATATTGTTCGAATCAGACAGTTATTTACCCAAAACGAGCAACCTTACGGGGGGCAACAGGGGCCGCTAACTGCGCCGGTGCAACAAAATCCCATCACGCCGGCGGTCTCACAGGCGCAACCGCAAATGGCACATTTTCAGGCTGCTTATAGGCCGGCAAATATAAACGCCAGCCTGCAGTCGGAGATGGCATTGGGTTTACCTCCTTTACTAGCTTACTAGCCCCAAAACATGGACGTAAGGGTTGGGTGCAGGCTCCGAATATGCAAGGAATTAACCCTATTATACCGAATTTCGGTCTACCGCAAGGACCGAATGTAGTAGAAGCACAGGTTCCTTTGCAGGGGAACAATAATGAAATATATGCACGGATTGAAGAAGCCATCCGAAATACTTTCGGAATTGGCGTAAGGCCGGCAATGCGGTCTGTGTTTAGATCTCCTTATCCCGCGAACATCGACGTGGAGCACCCGTATCCGGAAAACTGAAAAATGCCGAAGTTTGACAAGTTCTCGGGCGATGAGACCGAGAATACGATCGAGCATATAGCCCGGTTCACGGCCCAATGTAGAGAAGCGGCCGCTGACTCATTTTTGAAACTTCGATTATTTAACACGTCGTAAACTAAAACGACGTTTATTTGGTATACAAGTTTATCAGCCAATTCCGTCCAAAATTGGGACAAAAGAAGAATTGTTGTAACACTTTCGACATGGGCATAAGATCTTGCCATTTATCGATGATTTTTCTATAGCAAATTTAATAAAATTTCTAACACCATCAATGTACGCATTATCATTTCTCGGCTTACTTATCCAACTTTTGTCCATTGTNACGAAATTCGCCAACCTATAAAATCCTTAACAAGTCCCAACAACAAAAATCATAAATAATGGACTATTCTAAACTTCATATCTAGACACTAATACTTCTTACTAAAAAATTTAGCACTTCAATTAACACACTTACTTTCAAAAATATGCAAATTAATTTAAAAATAACAAATCAATTAGAATCCATAATTATAAATGATGATTCTCATAATTTAATTTGCCGTGATTATTAATTATATGGTTATTTTAAATTCAATTGCAATTATGAAAGGAATTCATCTACAACCAATACAAGAAAAGAATTAATAACAAAGAAAGATCATAGTTTATTTGCAAATTAAAATTAAGAAATTTTACGACTTCCTATGTCAATAAAGAGGAAAACAATACTACAAAATTGAAGAAAAATATAGAAAAATATGCAAAATAATAAGCTTTATCATACCAAGAAGATCTTGCTCTCCTCACTGTAGAATTTTGAAGCTCCTTATCCAAAACTTTCGCTTTGACTAACTATTACCAATGAGCTTGTCGAGCCGGTAACAATGCTGATGGTGTTTAAAGAAATTGGAAGCTCATACACTTCATTAATGTCCGATTGGGAAACTTATACAACTAAAGGAGAACTTCTCACACTTATTGTGGAGGAGGTTACTCCTATATTGTGGAGGAGGTTACAACCATACACTCTCAAGAATACAAATTTATAAATTTGAAAACTATCAAGTTGTGATTGGTGCAGTTGGATCGTTTGGTGTGGTTCGGTTGTCCTCTTGATTCCGAATTGATTTTGATTTAGTAAGTTGGTTGAACTGGCTCAATGTGGTTTGATTTGATGCTTCAATAGTGTTGGTTAGGAATAATTGTATTCATAAAATATTTAAAACTATTATTTAGCAGTCTAATATTACTTGTGAATCAAATGTTTGACATGATAGAGCTTATCTAGAATTAAACACTAATTGTATAGCTAGCTTCACGTCTCAAACAAAAATTTAAGGGCAATCTAGGATTTGTAGAAAAGTACCAAATAAAAAAAATGCTAAGTAATCTTGTTTTCGTAAAAATATCAACCAACAACATTTCTTAGGTGACAAATATATTTTATAGGATATATTAAAGCAAATTTTTTTATAAAAAGAGCTCACTACGTTAAACACTACAAACTAAAAAAATCAGATCTTTTTTCTCATATGCATATAGAGTATAGGCCTTCAATTAGTAATGCAATTTTACATGAAGATTTACACAATATTGAAAATGTTTAACATTCCAAGAAGAGATCAAGACTTTGACCTATTGCACCCCTTCGCTAGTGAAAGTTGTTGGATTAGTTTCCTTCTTTGAGATAATAGACCATACAAGAATGAAAGATGGTTTAGCCTTATAGCAAAAGAGCTATGAGGTTCTTTACAGTGAAAATGAGTTTGAATTTAGCTATATTTTGTTGCTATTTTCAATTCAAGGATATTTTAGATAGGCATGTGCTATCGGTGTAAAATTATTAAGGTATGGTTGAAATTCTATCAAAATACATTGTTGAACAATGGAAAAAGGACTTCAAGCATATTAATTCAATTAAGCACTTTCCTAATAAGGTGGTGGCTAATTAGTTGGTAGAACAACAAAAAAATTTCTGCAGTCAATACCTGCAACTTGCTAAGATTGGAATGACATATGATGGAAGATTCAATCAAACAATTAACCTTATGTGGGAGTCTGCCTCTGGATCCGGATAGCCTCTGCAGGTCCTGCCAAGCCAATTCCAAGCAGGCGTCGATCCAAATGGCAGGGTCGAAGGTGCACCGTGCAGCCTCGACGGATCCCTTGTGCTGGTAGCACTCGCCGAGGATGGCAAAGGCCTTAGAGATAATTGTTCCTACTACTTAAAAAAAAAAAAACAAACACCAATGTTGCAGAGATTGCAAACAATCTGTCATCAGACTACGCAAAGCATGGAATTAAGTGAAAGAGAAAAAAAAGGGGAAAAAAATGTAAAATTGATGCATAACAAAACAAGGCCTAAATATGTCACCTACTTCTCATGCTTTCCAGATAATTTAAGCACCTATCTTTTCAAAAGAAGAGTGTGGCCTATTAAAATTTAGTATCAACTACCTTTTTAATACGACCATGTTTTTCAATAGCGGAAGGATACTTGGGTAAATGAATGCAAATTTTAAGATATAACTATTATTTTGCTTCATTCTGCACATACTATTTCTCAAAATCTGGAGGTTGACAGACTCTGTCACTACTTTTAATTCACAATATGTTTCAAAACTCAGACTCATAAACTTGGGGCCTATATAGACCTTCTATAGAAATCAATGCTCTTTGAGTAGATTCTTTAGAANGCTCCGTGCAGCCTCGACGGATCCCTTGTGCTCGTAGCACTCGCCGAGGAGGGGAAGGCCTTAGAGATAATTGTTCCTACTATTTTTTTTAAAAAACAAACACCATTGTTGCAGAGATTGCAAACAATATGTCATCATACTACGCAAAGCATTGAATTAAGTGAAAGAGAAAAAAAAAGGGGGGGAAAAATGTAAAATTGATGCATAACCAAACAAGGCCTAAATATGTCACCTACTTCTCATGCTTTCCAGATAATTTAAGCATCTATCTTTTGTAAAGAAGAGTGTGGTCTATTAAAATTCAGCATCAACTACCTTTCTTACTCGACCATGTTTTTCAAATAGCGGAAGGATAGTTGGGTAAATGAATGCAAATTTTAAGATATAACTATTATTTTGCTTCATTTTGCATAAACTATTTCTCAAAATCTGGAGGTTGACAGGCTCTGCCACTACTTCTAATTCACAATATGTTTCAAAACTTAGACTCATAAACTTGGGCCCTATCTAGGCCTTCTATAGAAATCGATGCTCTTTGAGTAGATTCTTCAGAAAAACCCTACTAGTTTTTTAATTAGTAAATACCACAAGAAGTTCCAAAGTCCTCTTGAAATCTTATTGACCAAACCATTGCGCAGCTAGACATTTATCATGTAACTTCATCTAAACAAGTTTCATGCTTCTACATCAAGCAACACAAATACTGGACCCATTCAAAGTTGAAGGACATTATTTCTGATTAATCAATAGAAACTTTGTTTGGTCCGTCATCATAGTACCTAGTTCAAGGATCGCTTCAAAGTAGTCTCTGGACCGCAAATTCGTTAACAAATAAAGTAAGAACTTGAAGAACTCAACAAAGAGGCTGGTGAAATAGTTTCTAGCTCGTGATTTAACTTAAACAAACCTAGCAAGAAGCAGAATGAGCTCCCTGTGCAAAGAACATTCTCAAGTGAAAATAGAAGGAAATCATTATAGTTTTGTGCAGACTAACACGATTTTGTCATTTGACGAAGAAATTGTTTAGCATAGAAATTTAATCAAGTAAAACGACCAAACTTACATATTATTGTCAACACATGTCAAAACATGAATTCAGCATCATGCCAATTTCACACATTTGAGTATACTTAACATGTTTAGCAACCAAAGAACAATAACACTTAACTAAATCCAAGATAAAGACCCGTACACAAGTTGAACTTTATCATGGCTACTGAAATCATGTTCAGACTAAAGGAACAAGCAAAGTCTGATCTCCATTCCCTTCAATTTGAGTTAAGAGTTACAAATTCGATCTATAGAACTGAGGAATATTTTATTTCATGAGACAGACATCAATTTTGTCACACACTTGCCTAAAAGTAAAATGACATCAACAATAGTAATGCTTTGAGAGGAAAGCAATAACGACAAGCACGAAACAAAAAAGGGAAGAAATAGCTGGTATCAGCTAATTAGCTAATTTTCCAAAAAAACTTGAAAACAAGATATGCATGGTCAACAAGAGTCAACTCACACATCCTCATTGAAAGTTCCCTACATTATCAGATCAAATCATTATTCACAAGCTACTTGATGTGATAAATTAGAAAAGAAACTAAATTAAAAAAGAAATAACACTTAGGCCTCATTTCGAATGCGCCCTCTGAGCACAACCACTTTGATTCTTTAGAGTCCGAAGTCTCCAAAATCCCCAAATTCCCACTGCCATTTTGTAAAGCAGTGGAGCTCTAAAGCGCTTTAGGGATTTTGGGGGCTCCAAAGCATCAAAATGAATGTGTTTCAAGATCGAAATACGAACTAGGACTTAAACTCACAGTTTTCTCCACCCCGGCGCACTTGAAGAGGGATTGCCGCGCGACGCTCGGCTTGGAGGAATTTTATGGGCATATTATGGTGGACAGATGGGAGACCGGCGCAACCGAGCAACAACCAATGAGAATGTACACGGTACCCGAGAGAAGAGTGCGACGCGGCGAGGGCCTCTATATACATCACACCTACGTGCTGGGGTCAGCTCCGGGACCCAGCGGAAGGATCGCGAAAGAGGCGCTCGACGAAGCGACGAACGGACATACAACTCAACGACCTCCTCGACGAAGAGGAGAGAGGCGACCCTGGGCACACACACCGAAAATGTGAGCGTGAGGCGGAAGTTGCCGCAGGTCAAAGAGAGGAGTAAAAATGGAGCCGAACGTCCGCGCTAAACGACATGAGCAGGACACCGAAGCACTCTGCGGCGCGAGAGGCCCTAGACGAAGTGGCGGAGGGACCTCAAGGAGCGACAGAGGTGAAGCGCCGAGAGCGTAAGATAGGATGAGAGCGATGCGATCTGAAGCAATTCACCCCCGCGCGAGAGACGAGGGGAGGCGATGTGTGTATTCCATCACTCCCTCCATTCTGCATTTCCATCTGTGTTAGGTTAAGATACGAACAAGAAAAAAAGGTCATATTTTGCGTGGACAAGGCAACAAAGTTGACAATACAAACCCACTACAATTAGTTTGCAATTAATTCGTAAGTCAAAAGTACGAGCATTTACTTTGATATTCTTATATCCCACAAGTAAAAAAACTCTTTCGTGATTAATATATCCGCGCTATGACAGTGATGCCATTTCGCGGCGCACAAAAAGTAATGCGTCTTAACTCGGGGATCTCATTACAGCACCCCCACAATACCCAATGAGGAGAGAGAGAGAGTACCGCGTAAGCATCGCCATTAATTTTAGCAAGTATTATTTCCGACGGCGTAGAGGATTATCTCCTACACTAAAAGTATTTACACACGAAAGCACTTCTAAATAAAAAAGTAGATCCTCGAGCCTCCAATTGGTGTTGTAATGTACCCACTGCAGAGCAATCCGCATTAAAACTTTCGAAAACCTAAGTCTATTTCAAGAGTCCAACCACCAATAAAAAGATCTTCTTGAGCTCCATTTCATGGATTCTTAAGAGTCATTAGTTGGCGGTGAAACCTCAGGTCAATGAGTGGCCCCCCTACGTGGTTGAGATGGCATGGTTATTGAAAAGTATAAGAACCTACCATAGAAATCTGACAGGCGTGAAGGAAGATCTATCAAGGGAAAGAATCCTTAACCGACATTGGAATAAATTGGTCTAGCAACACAGTGCTTACCGCTCCATATCTCTAAATCGTCATCTCGACCCCTGGTCCACCCCGAGATCCTCTCACTATTCTTGGACTATCAATAAGATATGCTAACCAAAATATAGTATAAGAGTTCCACTTGTATGGTATGGTTCAGCACCAGTGAGACAAATAATGTGAATGTTGACAAAAGAATTCCTTGACTGAGAGAGACTGTCTGCAAAACCCGCACCTCATTTGTGATCAGCTATCAGCAGTTCGATACTACTGGCTTGTAGTTACTTGCTACATTGAGATTACAGGATACGCCTGATAAATAAACAAAAAGCTCAATCCACAAAATACACATCCGTATAAAATACGGAGAAATTTTCTCCTGTATAAAAATCAATTAACAGATGCGTCTGTTGCGTTACCCGCAGAAAAAACTCGGATAATTCCGCATAGAGACGCCGTGCACATTATGATAATCGTATTAACCCCACATCAAATCACACAAAACATACTAGCCACCTTCCAAACATAACCTTCTTTATAAATCCACACCTCATAATCTGAGCCTACTGAATCTATTTTATTAACCACATAGAAGATCAATTTCTAAAGAATGCCCCACTCCCTATCATCATATCAGCATTCCAACACTGAAAAAAACCGATTTATTATTTAGTTTAATAGCACGCTTCAACTCAACACCTAACTTCATCCTTTTTGATTCAATTCTTTATTTCCATTCTACCCCAATCTCCTCCTTACAAAACCAATTTCAAAATCAAGATCCAATCTATCCATACCATTTCAATTCAGCGGTGTCACCTATCTGATTACATGACCTTACAATATCTGTAAAATTTAAAAATAAACCTTTTACTAGATCGTATACCATATTAATATACCTAATATAGTTATGTGAAATACTTTTATCCCAAGTTCTTCCATTCTATTCTCTAAACACTCGAACTATTTATCATTAAAAGTGATTGTGTTTTGGTCTCCGTGGATAGCACTTCAACATGGAAGGCCCTCGAGTAAGTACTGTATATAACACCTTTACCGTTACTATATCGAATATATATAAAAACAGCTTGCAATCGGAATCAGATTGCTCTGTTAGAAACTATGATCATAACCAATTCTGTCGAAAAATAATTTTGATCATATGATGCTACAAAATAAATGAAAATTATTGCGCGATTTTTTCGAATAATTTCATTCTTTCTACGATCAAAAACAGGTGCATACAACATAAGCTCGAACATTTTGAAAACTAATGTAGCCGTATTTTATCATAAAATCTTTCTAAAGCACAGTTTAAACGGCTTGGTACATAGAAGTACACACACAATGAGAAGTAAATAATAGGTTGATAGACATGAATCCCATTTAATTCTCTAGATGTATAAGCCATAAAGGGTTAACAGCGGCAATGATCTACTAACATCAGTATCGATATAACATTATAGAGCTCAAATTTAACGACATCTACACCTAATACTGAGACCGGATATATATTTCTAATCAGATAACCGGCTAACCATTATTACACACTTTCACGTTATCAGCATAAGTAAAATGTCCCATTCGAAAAAAGTTCGCATATATACAAATTTAATTTCCTCACACATCAACTACGCCTAACAACCAAGTTAAACCAGATATGGCAGCCATTCGCTTCGATTCGCAAAGCTACATCGATTGTCGAAAACGGAGCTTGAGGCACATTTAAAACTGTGAGAGAGGCCTCTCGCTGCCTCCCCTAAAAGCATGCCAAAGACCCTCTATCAGGCTATCAGTAATAATACAATTTATGGATAGCAATCTACCTAGCCCAACCACAAACTCGAGACCTGTTAAACTGTAAAAATTGTATTCCCTTAACATATTTTATGAATAGAATTATGACAGTCTCGCTCAATTCGTGCTTTCATCTGTATGATGTTGTAATTGCACATCAGACACATTGAATGTTGTAAAGTAATCATTATACATCAACTCTTTCTACACATCTACAATCCACTGGTAAATTAATCTGTCACTGCTCTTATAGACTTTCCCAATCTCAAAATGCTTTATCACATGCATACTAACATCATTTGCTCCTATCACCATAAGCATTAAAATAGACCCATAATTTAAAATAATATGAAAACACCTAACCCTTTCATCCTCTTTTTTTCCCATCCTTAACTAAACCTTTGACCCTTGTAGAAATGCGATTATCCTGGTTCAAGGTTCCTGGAGAGCGTTTTGGTTTTTTTGTTTAGCAAATAGCTTGCGATGTCACGCGTCGATTCAGTCCATGTGTGAGTTTTTTATCCCGACTTTCCAATTTCGTTCCCAAGTACAAAGCTCCGCTAAAGAACCCTGATTCTATAGCAGCTATTTGAAGGTACCTAGATATATTAATAAAAATTTTTTCAATGATTCTTAATACAATCTGATCAAGGATTTTTCCTAGCACATAATGCCAACCCTATGACGAAGGCGAGAAATCAACCGCCTCCAAAAACCCACAAAATCTTACCAAACATTGCGATGAATATTCACTCTCCGCACCGCATACGTGACACGTATAAAAAGGTTCGTCAATGCTTACTCTGATTGAACAACACCAATCCGAGATCCCTTGATTTTAATATACAGTATACATAATGCATATTCTGTCTAAAAAATAATTTTCATCGTCCATTATATCCATCAACCCGTTAAACTTGCAAACGGTGCCAACTACCGACCCATTGAAAGTTTGTTGATCTTTGAGCCATGGCCGAAGTCACTGCAAATTGTTATCCGAAAAATAATAAAATTTATTTTCCATATCTACTGAAGAAATCCACAATTTATTCCTTACCTCGAAGCAAACATTTATTTACAAGAGCCGAATCTTGAAGATCGCATTCGAAAACAGTCAGCAACATCGACCAAACGTTAGCTGGAAGACCGGAAGGCTCCAGTACTTGCCGATAGCAGTCAAGAGTAATGCCCTCCACTCCTATTATTACTCCCCCAATTGACCTATTCATATCCGCACTATATAGTATATAAATATAGGTAGTATAAGCTCTTCAGGCGGCAACTGGAATACTACTTGAACCCTATGCTAATAAACGACCTCCTTCTTTTTTGCTCCTCAATTTCTCAAACCCATTCTCTAAGAATATATAAAGAATTGTAGGGCTCGAGCATGGACCATTAGTGGATTAGGTTGAGTGGATGTTCTCCCTAACACGGATTCAGAAGTAACTCTCCACTGAGGTTTAATAGTATTTAATCCGAATGGTTAGAAATAACGAAAAGGAGCATGATCAAAGTGCCAAATAAACACAATTCTGGTAGCAACACACATGGAAAGGGGTTTGCTCCTAATAGTAGCCGCAGTCCGAACATTACTCTCATCCATATCCTCTCTTCCCCGTCAGGTCAAAACCAACCGGAATTCCTAACCAAATTTCCGAATTTCCAAAGTCGCAATAACTCTCTTATTCACTGAAAAACCTATCCGCTTCGTCGGATAGAATATGTGTTCGTACAATTGGTGGCTGGAAGCTCACTTGGTGCATGGATGTGCTGGACTAGCTTGTGGGAATCATTTCCATAATGAAGTATTTGCAGATAAGCCTCAGGAGGTGTCCTAGGCCGAACTCTTTATCGCGAATGGTCTTGAATGTCAGTGAGCGAAATTTAGTTTCCATAATCTTCGTTTAACGATCATCGTTTGGCCAACGAAGATTGAAGATTTAAACTGATACCTGAGTCTTGTCCAGGACGCAAACCTACCAAGCCTGATCCCAAATCTCCATGAAGAGAAAGTTATCCGAAAATCCAAATCTCAAATGAAAGAAAAAATCGTTATGATCCTGAAAACGTCTGCTAGATACAACTATATTGGCTCAGCGAGACTTAAACACAAAGCGTAAAAAAAAATTTATAATATCTGGATAAACCATATAGATCCGAAGCATAAAACCCATATAGAAGTAAGATTGGATTAAAACAGGCAACAGATGGCCAAAGTTGTACCATCAAGAAAGGACCGCGATTAGTAACTCGCGAGCGGTGAATCAGCGACCGCGTCAAACCTAAAGTCATCCAATGTCTTTCCTCGCTGGAGCACCAAATCCTTGACGGAGAAAAGAGCTTAAGACTAAGGGAACTTCTGTATGAAGAATAAAACAAATAAATACAGAGACGGTAAGGGTTGACGAGAAATATCAGCAGAGAAAAGAGCACGAGGAGACCCTCAAATACATGCATTGGTATCAAGAAGTCCAGGCCAATCTCAAAGAGTCTTGAGTCTACGGAACGAGAAGCGGCGTACGCACGGTTATAACTACTTCGCCTTGAAAAATTCCCAAACGGCAGCGCTCAAGTAGCCACACCCCGAGCTCAGCCTTCCCAACCGTCCTTGAACTACGACCTAAGTTGCAATACTAACAACCGAACAAACTCCAAGCATTTTCCAAGCTCCCTCGTGCGAGACTTATACCCCGGACACTTCCCTGAATCGAACTCGTTGGACTCCTCGACGGTCCCGAACGAGCAAGCCCAATACCTGGGAGTGCCAACCAAGCTAGTGCATCCCTTTCGCAGCCAAACTCCTCCCTCGAGAGCCTACTCTAAGCCAATGGTGTTGCTCCAAACTCCTACCCTAAGACATCACAACAGCTCCCAGACTGTCCAATATACATAACGCCAAGCGTCCCACCCCGCGTCCCAGGAACGACGACACTGTAACCCACCATCATACGCAGGTCCGCTTTGCGCAACAATCCCCGAAGACCTCCAGAGTCAACCCATCTCCCAGCCCCCAGCGCCCACGGCCATACCGCAACCGCACTGCTTCGCTTCGCGGGGGTGCGCGGTGGTGCGCGAGCGCGAGTCGGCAGGGGCCGAGGGGAGGAGGCGCGCGAGCGCGGGTCGGCGGAGGCGGGCGCGAGCAAGGGACGGGCGCGGCAAGCGGGAGGCGGGAGCGTTGAGGGCGGCGGAGCGGGCGTCTCATCTTTCTTAATAATATATATATTACATATATAGTACTATACTACCCGCACGCCCATTATAAGTACTAGACGTACACGGAGTCCGACTAAACATATATCGATAGTACCAAAGCCCTTTGGTACTATTGAGCTGATTTCAACCGTTAGATCTACTTTGATTCTTTGTCTTACGCATTAGATTATACACTATTAAACCAACCACCCACTCAACCCTAGGGGACCACTATTAATTTTTAGGCCGGGGATCACTATCATCCTAACCGCACATGCTATTCATCCCAACGACGAAAACTCAATAGTAGCCAAAGAGCTTGGTACTATTGATAAGTAATAGTAGCATATATTCTAGTAATATCTAGTTCATCCATACGACCGAAACTCAAAGTAGCAACGAGCTTAACTACTATTATAGTAGTAGTAGCAAAGTTCTATATATAAATACTACTATAATTTATATATATATATATATATATATAATATAAGTTATATATATTTATTGTATGTCTGTATGTATGTTGTACTATTACCATACATACAGTATCATAGCTATGTTGTGTGGTATATACATACATACATAGTAGATATGCTGTGTGTATACATCAACCATATAAACATATGTGTGGTGTGATATATAAATATGACACATATATACGCATAGTGGTGAGTAGTGTGTGTGTGTGTATATATGATAGTAGGTAGAGAAGGGCTGTGCTCTCAGGAGCAAGGAGGGCTCCGTGCTCCTGAGTCGTTTTCGATGATGGAATTTATCGACGATCGGCTCCGTTAGACTTGATCTAGGGTATTTGAAGTTGCTAGAAAATAATTTTTGCGATTTTTTGATATCATTTACCTAGTGATCAAAAGGATTCAAAATCAATAATTTTTAATGGTTGATATCTGTCGTTTTCAAGTTTAACGGTGTAGAAGTATTCAATTTTAATGCTATATCGCCACTTTTTATAGAATTTTTATTTTCAGCCGTTAAAAATTATTGATTTTAAATTCTTTCGATTGCTAGGTAAATGAAATCAAAAAATCGCAAAAATTATTTTCTACAAACTTCAAATACGCTAGATCAAGTTTGACGGAGTCGATCGTCGATTCGGAAATTCCATCATCGAAAACGACTCAGGAGCAGGGAGGCCTCCGTGCTCCTAAGAGCACAGAAGCCCTATTCTCTCTCTCTCTCTCTCTCTCTCTCTCTCTCTCTCTCTATATATATATATAGTAGGGCTACCGTCACGCCCCGAACCTGGTCCTATTTGGCCAGTTCGGACCCGTCAAACAGACGCCGAACGGACAGTCTCCTCTGTTTGCCCAAGGCTCAACATGCTGTACAAATAAAGTATGAATTTTACACAAAACGGAAGTATACACATTGGCTTGCACGAGGGCAAGCGATAGCCAATAGTGAAAGTAGTAAATTACACTTAAGAAATCATTTACATTTTTGCATCATTTCTTCTCTTTCATATCACATGATCTCAAAATATAAGTTCTTGCATTGAAATATAGAATGTCTTTTACATCATTCATATTCTTTTCTTTTAACATCTATAGTCATCAAAATACAAAAAGGTGATGTATAAAGGTATGCAACTACAAAATGGAAACTCACTTGGGAGGTCTCTATCTAGGGCGCGATGCCCTTACCGCGGTCTTCCGCCGGCTCGCTCGGTCCCGGTTGTATGGAAATAGTAGGGTGAGAACTATAACAAAGTTTCCAGTGGGTTCGGCAACCGACCACGCCGACTTTCCCACTAGGTCTAAATCAGGTATAATAGAAGAACAGATAGATAGTAACTAAGCTAAAGCAAATACAGCTAATATGCCTGAACAATAAATAATGCTATACTTAATAAAGTACTCATGATGAATGCAAAGTCACTGCTCAGAACCCAATCTCTAGGCTAGCCCGTAGGTTTCGCCCATAATAAGACTCACCAACTCAAATCCAAAAAATCGGGGAGACTACTACGCTCGACGGGACCATCCTCTGGGGAGACTATTACGACCCAGTGATGACAACTCCGGAGTATATCGCCGGAGGGGGAGCTACCACCCTCGAGCAAGGACTTACAGATGAGTATGATCCAATCCTTAACTATAAGGATGTCGAGTTCAATCCATTCCTTAACTATAAGGAAGCCATGCACTATGACCCTTAACTCTAAGGTTGAAATTGTCATAATGTCACTATCACACTTTTACTTGCATTCTTTACTTTCACTAGTGTCATAGACACTACTATGTTCCAACTCTAGCATTCTCGACTCATCAATGTCACTTTCTACTTCTATATCAAGATGTCACATTTGTTTACTAAGTCCACTAAGTTCTTGTCACTTGTCATGCATAAATAGGGTTTATAAAATTCTCACATTCTTGCTAGTGACTCACATGCATTTGTACTCACAACATGCAATAAATTGCTCAAATATAACCCTACTATACAATTTTATGCTCAATACACATATGCTCAAATATAACACTTTAGACATAAAAGGAATTCCGAGGTCCTCGGATTGCACCACCCACTTTAGATGGTTGAGAGAATGCTACGGTTCAATTCTTGAGATTTTAGGGTGCCTACTTTCTCGCCTGCGGCAAAACGAAGCCAAATTAGGCTTTATACTTAGAATTCCTACTTAGTCTTTTCGTAACGTCAAACGGAGTTGTCCCACGCGTCGGGAATACCTCCAATTAGGTTTCTATAAGGTCAATTTTTCTTAGAAACATGCGAAAACAAAAGCCCCAAATTGGGTGCCCTAACATTGTCATTTGCTAAATCCTAGATTTTGATCTCTAAAACAATCAAAAGAGAGCTTGTCTAACCTCTAGAAATTTATTTAGAACCATCCAAATCATTTCTAGGGCATATAAAGTAAACCCTAGAAATCCACCATTAGAGCACCTTGAAGAAACTAAGATTTCATGTGTTCTATAGCTCCAACTAGGTTTCTATATTCATTAGAAGATCAAAACCTAGTTTTCTAGAACATAAACCTAAACCCTAGCCTAGGTTTTCATGAAAACCTCACCTTGGCCCAAAGCTCTCCAAGGTCCTTCTTGTTGGAGAGATCCCAAACCCTCAAAGCCTCAAAATCTACCTTCAAAAGCCTCCTCCACTCCTCCTTGCTCTTGGGGGAGAGTTCTAGAGAGAGAAAGAGAGAAATGAGAGGGGAGGTGTGTGTTTGCTGTGGGAGAGGGAGAGAGGAGTGTTGGGGTTATATATAAGGTGCTATAATTACCAAAAATCCCTCCACTTATTAATATTTGCAGCAGTTTCTAACCTACTGTCAGGCCCAAAGTGTACCGGTACACTTTAGGGTGTCACCAGTAACACGATCGCATATGGCCAAACCCGAGAGCAGCTCCCTCGGATTTGGGGCATTTGTACCGGTACACTTTTATTTTGTACCGGTACACTTGTTTGTACCGGTGACAACTCGATGGTTGTATCGGTACACTTTGCCCAGATTTGGTTTTTGGCTCCGTTTCGATTCTATTTCGCGCCGATCGATGCCAAAACCCCTCTAACACTTCTAGAACTCATTTTTAACCCTTCCAACACTGTTGGTAGGTTAATTGGAACTCGCCCAATTAATCCATTCGCACACTTTAGTCAATTTGGCTAAAGTTCGCTATTTTCTATCGAGGTTTCGATACGTTACAGCTATTGTGCTATTAGGAGCATAACAGCCTTTGTGCTCCTAACTTTCTAACCACCCATCAAGTTTGATGGGTGGTTAGAATGAAAGAGGGAGGAGATATTGGGAAGAAATTGGGTGTTTCAATTTCTCTTCTCTTTAAATTTCTCCTCAATATTTTCTCCCTCTCTTATTCTAACCACCCATCAAACTTGATGGGTGGTTAGAAAGTTATAGCACAAGGCGGTGCTCTAAAACACAGTAAACTCCTGCCTCTGCCTCTCTCTCATCCATCTCTTCCTCTCATCTCTCTCTCTCTCTCTCTCTTCTCTATATAAATATAATCATATATATAATATATAGTCCGGCTATGTGTCTTGTAAAATCACCAAAGCAACTGGGTCTTGTAATTTTTTCCGTTAATCACTCTTGATCATTTTCATCCGTTAGATCATATTATTCATGCACCAACTACCCACTCAACCCTAAGGTCTACATCATCCCTAATCGCACATCACTTAATCTAATGCTAAAACTTACAAGCACTAATGCACTTGGTACTTTTAAAAGACAAATCAAATGTAATATATATATATAGAGAGAGAGAGAGAGAGAGAGAGAGAGAGAGCGCTAGGCTCCTATGCTTTTGAAAGTACGGAGGCCTCCGTGCTTATAAGTTGTTTTCGATGATGGGACATCCTATTCGGCGATCGGTTTCGTTAAACATGATCTACGCTATTATAACTATCTAGAAACCAAATTTCATAATTTTTTGACTTCGTTTGTTTAGTGAACGAGTAGCCTCAAATGAACGGCTGAAAATGAAAATCTCATAAAAAATAGTGATAAATGACTCAAATTTCCAATCAGAAGTATTGATCTTGCTATTAATGTTATGTAGAATTTTTTTATTAAATTTTTATGTAATTTGGATACTTCTATACCGTTGAGCTTAAAAACGTGCCATATCGGCCAATAAAATAGTTATTTTTTAGACCTTTTGATCGCTTGGTAAATGATGTCAAAAATTTATAAAATTTGGTTTCTAGATAGTGCCAATAGGGTAGATTATACTTAACGGAGCCGATCGTCGAATCGGATATCCTATCATCGAAAATGTGACACCCCAATAGTCCCACATCCCAATAGTCCCACATCGGATGGGAATGGGGATGTCATTGGGTTTATAAGAGACTTAGACACTAGTAATAATAACTGGGCTTAAGCATTTTGGGTTATGGTTGGGCCCAACGAGTTATTATTGCTAGTGGGCTGGGTCGTTACAGAAAACAACTTACAAGCACGGAGGTAGGGCTACTATACTCTTATGAGTATAGAACCCTTACTACTCATAAGTTGTTTTCGATGTTGGAATTTTTGAATCGACGATCCACACCGTTAAATATGATCTAGAGTATTTGAAGCTTCTAGAAAATAAATTTCATAAATTTTCGAAATCATTACAAAGTCCATCAAGCGAGTATAAACTGAACGGTTAAAATCAAATGACATCCTAAAAATGGTTGATCGGATCCTTCAATTTAAGATCGGAGTTATTGATCTTTATTTAGGTAGTGAATAGAATTTTCTATCAAAAATTCAACCTATTTCGATTCTTTTTCACCGTTAAACTAGCAAATATCTCATACCGGTCATTAAAAATTATCAATTTTGTGACCGTTTGATAGTAAGGTAAATAATATCGAAAAATTATACAATTTAATTTCTAGAAGTTTAAATGATCTAGATAATATTTAACGATATGGATCGTCGATTCGGAAGTTTTATCATCGAAAACAACTTATGAGTACGAGGGCGATTGTACTCATAAGAGTAAAGTAGCCGGACTATATATATATATATATATATATATATATATATATATTATATTATAATATTATCGTCGATTCGGAAGTGTCTATCATCGAAAACAATTATGAGTCCGGCTATATATAGTACTTATATATAATATATATATATATATATATTATTATTAATTATATATATATATATATATTAGTATATATAACGGTTGGACTGAGCTACTATTAGTAGCAAATTCCATCTGTTGCTACTAGTTTTTTAGCTTTTGGATCAATTCTTTTCATTATTTTCACCATTGGATTAAATACTATAACCAGTGGGGACCACTCAACCCAGGGGACCACTCAACTCTAACCGACTAATATCATCCAGACCTACAATTTTTACCAAGGGTTAAAACTTGTAGCAAAAGAGCGTTTACTATTAATAGTATTCAGTCTAATTCTATATATATATATATATAGAGAGAGAGGAGAGAGAGAGAGAGCAGGGCTGCTGTGCTTCAGGAGCACGGAGCTTCGTGCTCCTGAAGCCGTTTTCGATGTTGGAATTTTCAAATCGACGATCGCTCCGTTAGACTTGATCTAGCGCATTTGAAGTTTCTAGAAATAATTTTTGCCGATTTTTTGATATATTTACCTAGTGATCAAAAGATTCAAATCCATAATTTTAATGGTTGATATCTGCCGTTTTCAAGTTTAACGGTGTGTTAGAAGTATTCAAATAAGATAAAATTTTGATAGAAAGTCTTCTATACTATCTACACAAGATTACTATTTCTGATCGAAAATTTTAGTGCTATATCACCATTTTTATAGGATATTTATTTTCAGCGTTAAAAATTATTGATTTTAAATCCTTTCGATGCTACGTAATGATATTGAAAAATCGCAAAAATTTTTTCTAGAACATTCAAATACGCGCTAGATCAAATTTAACGGAGCGATCGTCGATTCGAAAATTCCATCATCGAAAACGGCTAGAAGCACGGAGGCCTTCGTGCTCCTGAGGCACATCAGTCCTGGCTATATATTATATATATATATTATATTATATATATATATATATATATATATATATATATATATATATATCGTGTAACGTATCGAAATCCCGATAGCGATTATCGAACTTTAGCCAAATTGGTTAAAGTACCGAGAGAAATGGATGGACAAACTCCAGTTGACATTCTAATAATGTTAGAAGGTTCAAAGTCGAGTCCCGAGAGTGTTAAGCAGGTTTTAGCATTGCTCGGCGTGATTTAAAAGTGAACAATACGAAAGAAATAGTTGGACAAGTTCCATTTAGCATTCCAACAAGGTTGGAAAGGCTAAAAATGAGTTTAAGAGGTGTTAAAAGGGTTTTAGCATCGACCGGCGCGAAATCGAATCAAAAACGGCGCAAAACCAACATTCTGGGCAAAGTGTACCGGTACAACCATCGAGTTGTCACCGGTACAGCCCTGCAGCCTGAGAAGAGTGTGCTCTCGGGATTGAGAGAAAAACTGAAAGTGTCCCGGTTCACTTTGAAAATGTACCGGTACAAATGCTACGAAACCGAGAATCTTGCTCTCGGGTTGTCTCTGCGCAGAAATTGTACCGGTACAAAATCCCGTATACCGGTACACTTTAGTCTGGCCGCAACAATGAAATCTGCTGCAAATAGAAAGAAGTGGAGGGTTTCTTGTAATTGTTACAACATGGTAATAGCCCAAACACCCTCCCCTCTCTCTTTCACAGCCCACACCTCACTCCCTCTTATTTCTCTCTTTCTCTCTAGAAACCGCTCCAAGCAGCAAGGAGGAGTAGGAGGAGAAAGATTTTTGGAGGGTTTTGGAGCTTGGAGAAGATTTTGAGCTCTCCTATAAGGTGGACATTGGTGAGCTTGTGACTAAGGTGAGGTTTTATGGAAAGTTGAGTCTAGGGTTTGGGTTTTGTACTCTAGAAAGCTAGGTTTTGGAGCCTTTACAAGTGTAGAAACCTCTAGTAGGTATGAAAACATGAAAACTCATGTTTTCTTTAAGTGCTCTAATGGTGGATTTTTAAGGTTTGCATTCTAATCCCTAGAATTGGTTTAGATGGTTCTAGATGAACTTCTAGGTGCAGGACAATGTCTCTTTTGCTTGTTTTAGAGATCAAAACCTAGGTTTGAGCAAATGGTGTTGTTAGGGCATGAAAATTGGGGATTTTTTTCTAGAGTGTTTCTAAGGCAAATTGACCTTGTAGAAACCTAATTAGGGGTATTCCCGACGTGTGGGATAACTCCGTTTGACGTTACGAAAAGACTAAGTAGGAGTTCTGAGTATAAAGCTTAATTTGGCTTCGTTTTGCCGTAGGCGATAAAGTAGGGTTTCAAAAATTTCAAGAAATTTATCATAGCACCTTTGCAACCATATAAGGTGGGTGGTGCATACCAAGGATCTCAAAATTTTTTTTATGTCTAAAGTGTCATATTTGAGCATTTGTATATATTTGAGCATATTGCATAGTAGGGTAATTGTGAGCTTCTTATTGCATGTTGTGAGTTCAAATGCATGTGAAATACTTGTAAGAATGTGAGAATTTTATTAACCCTACGTATGCATGATAAATGACAAAAACTTAGTGGATTTAGAGAACAAATGTGACATGTAGACATGAATGTAGAAAATGGCATTGATGAGTCAAGAATGCTAGAGTTGAACACTTAGAAAACAAGTGTGGCATTAGTGAATAAGTACAAGAACAAAGTAGTGTATAAGACACTAGTGAAAGTAAAGAATGCAAGAAAATGATGGATTGTGGCATTATGACATAACAACCTTAGAGTTAAGGGTCATATGAATATGATTTTTCTTATAGTTAAGGAATGGATTGAACTTGACATCCTTATAGTTAAGGATTGGATCATACTCACCTGTAAGTCCTTACTTGAGGGTGATAGCTCCCCCTCGGGCGATGTGCTCCGGAGTTGTCATCACTGGGTCGTAGTAGTCTCCCCAGAGGACGGTCCCGTCGGGCGTAGTAGTCTCCCCGATACTTGGGATTTGAGTTGGTGAGTCTATTGAGGGCGAAACCTACGGGCTAGCTAAGAGATTAGGCAATGAGATTGTGATCTTGCATTCATCATGAGCATACTATTGAGCATTGCATTGATTATTGTTCAGGCATATTAGCTGTATTTGTATAGTTTGGTTACTATCTATATCTCTTTTCTTCTATTATGCCTGATTTAGACCTAATGGGAAAGTCGGCGTGGTTGGTTGCTGAACCCACTGGGAACTTTGTTGTAGCTCTCACACCCCATTTTCCACAGAGTCGGGACCGAGCGAGCCGGCAGACTATCGCGGTAAGGGTATCGTGCCCTAGATAGAGACCGTCCGAGATACTTTACATTTTGTAGTTGCATACCCTCTTACATCATCTTTTTTATTTTGATGATTATAGACTTTTGAAGCAAATGTAATAAAGATATTAATGATGTTAAATGTAAAGGCATATTTTGGAGAACTTGAGATGTAAAAAGAAATGATGCAAAAGTTATAAAATATTCCAAACTAGAATGCATGTATGTGATTTAAATTTAATCATAGTACTTGTATGTTGATTAGTTAGCACTTTCACCTTGGCTATTGCTTGTCCTCGTGCAAGTCATTGTGTATGCTTCCGCTTATGCACATTTTATACTCTATCTGTACCTGTTGTTGGGCCTTCGACGGACAGGAGAAACTCTGTCCGTTTGGCGTCTGTTCGACGCACTCGAACCGGCCAAAGGGATCGGGCTCGGGGCGTGACATATCGAGTCGAAGACGAGCAAACTGACCACAGCTCGTTTTTGGCTCGTTAAGATTGCGAGTTGAATCATTTAGCTCATATTCAGCTCATTTATTAAATAAGCAATTGATCTTGAGCTCATTTTGAACTTATCTTGAACTGGCTCACGGACATCGAATTGAATTGCCAGCCCTAATAATAAGTGGAGGGCATAAAAGCATTTTCCAGATTTCTAGGCAAATAAAGATTTGTCTGTTTTGTGATTAGTGTGATGTGCCAAATTATTTTATAAAACTATATTTTATTTAGTTTTATGGTCTGTTTGGTTCAACATAAACCGTGAAAAATAATTTTTTGTGAAAAAAAATTAATTTTCAGTTCGTTCTACGCCGAACCAAGCCGCCCCTTATACAAATCAAATTAATCTAATTGAGGTATAAATATTATAATTTCATCACAAATAGAAAATCTTGAATTTTTGTTACTTTTTTCAGCATAATTTTTATAAATTAAGTGTTAAAATCGGAACAGTGAAAAATAAATCAAGAAAAATTACTTAATACAGCAAGAAAAAAGAAAAGGAAAGAGCACACCGTAATTATGTGGTTCGGCCAACGGCCTATGTCCACGAGCAAAGACGAAGAAAATAATTTATAAATATTGAAAGACAGAAAAGAAAAATAATGTCTCAGAAGACCTCAAGACCAAAATAAATATATTTGACACGCTACCGCATACGGCGTCTCCTCAACAGCACGTCCGTCTTGGGTCACCACACACAAGATACGGCACCTTGGGTTGCCTTAATTAATTGAGCATCAATGGAGTCTTGAGAGCCGAGCACCAAGAGCATCGTAGGCTAATTAATTAGAGTATTACTTGGCCAAAGAGATTCGGCTCCTAAATGCTCTATATATAATATTAGAGCCTTAATTAGAGTTGGATACTACGAAATTAATTTGAGTCCTGAGAGACTCAAAATTAATATAGCTGTAACTAATGACAGGTTGCCAACTCATTATAAACCGGGTCTCAATTTTAATCTATTTAAGCTTAATTGTGAGATCCCTGGTGTACGGCTGTGGAGGCTTGCCGACAACTCTGGAAAGTGTCGAGACAAGTTTGAGTCGCGTTGGCGTGAAATGCATGCAAAACGGACTCCCCGCGACGTGAACGTAGCACTTGGCGAGAAAATCCGCAAAATTGCAGGTTTTCTGCTTGCTGTACCGGTACAGCCATCAAGGTGTATCGGTACACTTCAGCTAGCTACACGTGGGCTGCTCTCGGGTTAGCCTCTATACCGGTACACCAGGGTAGGTAAGGGGTGGTTTGGTCTTTTTTCCACTTCGTTCATATCACCCTTTCCCTCTCTCTCTATTTAGGTTTGTGTAGAGCAGAGAGAGGGAGCTTTTTCTTCTTCTCCTCTCTCTCTCTAGCTGGGTTCTTGCGCACGGTGGAGCTCGGGTGGAGTTCGGATTTCGTCGCCGACGTCGCGCCGCGGAGTCGTTCGAGCACGTGTTTGACGCCGGGGTAGCGCGAGGAGGCCGGGCGAGCGTAGGTTTTCTCCGTTCTTGCTGCGCACCGGTGCTTGGTGTTGTCGAGGTGGGTAATTCAGCATTTCCTTTGTTTTTGGGCAAGTTCTTACTACTTCAACTCGGAATGATGTTGTTGCTGAAATTCATCGTCGACTGTTAGTATTTCAGCTCGTACTCGACGTAAGAGTATCGGATTTCGTCGAGACTTGGTTCGTTGGATTCGGGACTTCGAGAGGAATCCACGAAGCGCTTACTTGCCGAATTTGGTGAATGTTAGCTTGGTCGAATTCCTTTTCTACTCTATTGCTGCGAAATTCGGACTGAATTGGTGGATTTTGATCGTAGAGCTTGGAGTTAGCTCGAGTGCTAGACTTGGAGGGTTCCAGTTGATCCAGCAGGAGTCACTTTGGTGCGAGGCTTCGTTCGCTGCCAGGAGCTAGCTTCTTGAGATGGGTTACATCGGTTTTGACTCCTAAGTTCTAATCGTCGACATGTATAATTTCGATTTTGGTATAGTCTATTCTAGCTCAAATTCATGGATTATATTGTAGATTGCAAATCTGAATTTAGAGCATGTGGTAATAAGTTGAATAGTTTATACATGTTGGACTTGGAATTCGACTTAGGAGAAAACCTGCGATTTGGACCTGTCACTTGTTTAAACTGCCTGATTTAAACCGGCATGAGCGTGTTGGTGTCGCTCATGCCGGTTGGACTTGCTCTCCACGGACCAGTTAGTGTGGAGGTAGCTGGATAGTCGCAACTGGGCAGGGATGGGTGTATTCACAGTCCTAGGGACGGGTAGGTTTACAGTTCCGATTGGATTGGGTCAGATTTCACATTTCCTACAGTTGGTTAGTGTAGAGCATGATAGTGTAGTGATTGATAGCGGTAGAGTTTACTTCCTGCTTTTCCTACTATCCTGGCTCCTATCTGTAGACTTAGTGGGTGGACCGATATTGTTTGGGCGGCACCCACTGAGGACTACTTGTTTTTACAGTAGTTCTCACGCCCAGTTGTTACCTATGTTTTTGCAGAGCCACAGGTTCCGGCTGCTGCCCCTTCTGCGGATCAGGATCGAGATAAGGACGTCGCGAGTTAGAGCCCTACCCGGCGTGCTGAGCTTGAGGTGCCCCTACTGAAGGTAGATGTTTTGTTTCGAGTTTATATACATAGTAGACTTAACTCGCCAGTGCGAGTAGCTCTGTATTTTGGATTTGGACTATGTATATGAAACTCAGTTTGTTTAGCTTATATTTCTCTAGCGGCTCTCTACTACTGTTCGTAGTAGTGTTGGTTTTACAGGTACAGCTGTCGCTTCGTATACAGGAAAAATTTCTTTGTATACGGCGGATTTGTCGGCGTGCCCGGGGAACGAGACATTCGAGGCGTGACATTAATTTTGCTCTATATATTTTCAATCTAAATATTATCTTATCCTAATTAGACTAGAATTTACCCTCAATTTAGATAACTATAAATCTAAACCAAATTTAACATTAATAATATTAGGTACCATCTGCTAAATGAATGAAGCGGCTAACGTGCTGCCTTTCTCTCTCTCAAAAAAAAAAAATATATATATTAGGTACCCCTCATTAATTACAAGATGGAGTCTTAGGATTAATGCAAATCACATGTCAAAGCGCATGCCAAAATATTAAGAAAATTTACATATAATATTTAATTTTTTTATAATTTTAAAAACTTATTTATGTTCGTTTGATCAGTCCTAGGGATGTCAATTGGTTAGATTCGGAGTCGGTTTTCAAAAATCCAAACTCGAACCTGAATACCAAATTCGAAATTTGAACCAGAATCCAAATCCGAGAAAATTTAAAAATCCATATCCATAGCCGAATCCAACCAAAAATCTGGAATCCAAATCCAGATCTGAAAACCCAGATCCATAATAATTATTTCTCCTTACCATATTTCGAAATATTTTACATTAAATCTAAAATTTTAAAATACAAATTCAAATATAACATCACTCATTTATGTATATATTATATATTATATAATGGAAAATCAATTCGGGCTCAGATCGTGTTCGATTTCGGATTGAGTACAGATAAAATCCATAGCCCGATTCAAATCCATTAGGTTTTTATTTTTATATCCGTATTTGAAACTATACTCGTTTAGCATCAGTAAATCCGCACGTTTGGATTCGGGTTGCGATAACATCCATTCCATTTCTTCTTCTTTCTTCCAATTTCAATTTCTAAGTCTATTCTGACAAATCCTTCCCAATGAAACTGAACTCACTTTTCTTTAATAATGAATAAGTTTTCAATTGAATAGAATCCGTAAGGAGTGAGATACAATCTTTTCCTTCCCTTTTCTATTTAGATTGCCCCTAGTCATAAACTTGATAGAAAGAATTGTCTGATTCTGGCTTTCAACATTTGCTATTCGCGATCGACCGTTCCTAGAGCAAGTGGCAAAAGGCTTGGTGGTTGATACTCGAGACCCAAGTTCGAATCCTAGTTGATTCACATTTCCAGCTAAGTATATTTCTAAATGAAATAAACAAAGCGGGTAGCGTGCTAGCTATTTATCCAAAAAAAAAAAAAAAACCATTTGCTGTTGGTGCTTTCAAGCACTCTCCTATCTATTCTATTTAGATACCTCGTGTAGAAGAGTTTCCTTTGACTGAATCCACCGCCAAAACAAAAGGAACCTAGTATATAAGTCCTTTGCAATTTGCAAAAGTTATAGATTTTTAGAAAAGAAGAAAAAAAGCAAGTTAGCTTCTAACATAAATTTTTGGTTTGTAATGGAAAAGAGTACTAATCACTAATTAGGGAAGCTAAATCAGGGTCTAATACAATAAACTGCGCTTGTACTTTTGCATTAATATTTTTGCTTCAGCAAATAGTTAACTAAACTATTTGGGTTGAAAATAGTTTGCTAATAAATGTTTAGCTTCAGCAAATCACTTACTAATTAAAAACATATTCAATTAAACGTTAAAAGAATATTTTATCCGCAAATAAATTAGAATATGGGTAGTATAAGTAAATTATTTTGAACCTTAATAATTTTACTTTCTCATTACTAGTAAACAAAATAACACGTGTTCTTCTGAAACCAAGATAGTTCACGAATAACGGATTTGGCATAGATAAATTTAGAAAAGTTTTTGTAATTTTAATAGAAGCTAGGGAAATTATTATAATTTTTTTAAAATAATATTACAAAACATAATATTATAGTTAAAAATGATTTTAGAAACTTAATTTAAAATTACGATACTAAAAAAACTTTTTAGAAAATATTTATCGTCCTGAAAAGATATATAATCGTCCCAAAAAGTTATTCGTAATAGAATATTCAATAGAACATCAGTCACTCAAACCGTAAATGCTCTTGGTTTTAGTAGAGGCATGGGGATAAATTCCTTAAACCAAATTTAGCAATACCAAAGCCTAATTAAGTATAAGGAAGCATATGTTTAGTTAAGTAAAAATTGCCTAAATATTTTTCTAATAATTAAGCTCACCATCAACTAGCTAGGTCAACTGTCACAAATGTATCCCTTCTTGTCGCGAAATTATGATATGGACAGATACTTGTCATTAAATATGTGGTTGCTAGATGGCTGAAATCAAAATACGAGATAAGATAAAAAGATTGATGCAAAGTAGTGGATGGAACACAATTAAGGATTGATGCACTGGATAAAGAAACAATTCACTAGTTAAGCTTTGAAAAGAATCACAATTGATACAAGTAGAATACTATTTCGTACAAGCTTCTAAAATATGATATTGATTCCGCCTCTTATTATATCCAAGTGACAATAGTCTATGTTGGATAGAAAAACAAACTCTAATCTCTATAAGGCTGAGGTATCAGGATCTATCAGCGAAAGCTTTTGGATCAGATTCACGCCCCTTAACATTAGAAATGTTCCTTCTGCACAAACAATATGATCGAATTATCTCAAATTTGAAAATGAATTCATAAATAAATCACTACTTATGTATCCTTGCTAAACTGAATTTGCAAATACGCCATTCTAATACTCGGAACATAGATGGCCACTTTGTGAAACATTTGACTAATTCAGCCGAGCCACCTCTTTCACAAATTGATTAACTTTCTAATATATGTATGATAAAGACATTTTTTTGTTAAAAGAAAAGGAGAAAAGTATCTCGAAGGAGCTTACGTGTTATACTGAATTCGAAAGCGCAAGTAACTTCTTGTAGGGCTAGATAAGTTAAATGTATGTGTGTGTGTGAAATGAATATGTACGTAATTAACTATGTGATTCTTATAGGGTAAATATATATATATATGTAAGAGACCTTAAAGTGACCTTGTCACGGGGCACCAGTTGACTAATTGATAGAGCTAATTGATTGATTGATTGATTGATTCTTCTACTTCCTCAAACAAAGGATTTTGGTTTCTGTATTAAAATAAAAAGAAAGTTGAGGTCACCTACTTTGCTACTGAGGAGCCTAAGCCAATTAGATAGTACAATTTCAAGTTTTGCTCTTAAAATACAAGCCACCTTTTTGTTTGCTTTTGCATGAAGCGGCACCGTCGGGCCAATCAAGCGCTTAGTCTCTTCTTTATGGGTCTGTTTTCTCCACTAGAGTGATTCTTCTGCGAAACACACTGTAGTGCTGTGGCCAAAAGCACTTATTCAAATGGTTCAATAAATTATTCAACAAAATTAGGTAGTGACATTACATTTTAATTAATCATAAAGGAGCGTTATAAATCAATGCAAGAATTTGACACTAATTAAGATCGTTACTAAGTCAAATTTAATAGTGACCAAATTTAATGTAGAATCATGATCCAGTGCCTCCATATTCGAATCATGGCCGCTGTACCTTCACAAGGGTCAAACTTAATTTAAACTTTAAATTTATAAAAAAATATAAGGCTTTTATTTATCTTAAGCTTAGCTGATAATAAAAAATTCATGCAGAACAAACAAGATTAACAACAAATAATTATAAAAGAAAAGACGGTCACCCTAATATATTAAGTAGAAGAAACAAGAAAATAAATATAACTAGTGCAGATCAAAATGGTACCAGTACATGTACAAGTACAAGCCCAAGATGAACATCTATGTACATGTATAATGATCTCTATAAAAGACAAGTACAAACAAAAATATATATATGCCTATATGCAAGCATAAGAAAAGAGGTCCTTGGAGATGAAACAAGGAGATAGCCTCTCTCATACGTACTATTATCAGACGATGAAGAAGCTAGGGTCTCTCATTGAAATGCATCTTTTTCTTTTTTTTCTTTTTTTTCTTTTTTTTTTTTTGGTACCCTACATTAAGGCCACGTTTGAAACCATAGCTCTAGGCTTTTTCGAAATTGATTTTGGCCCTCAATTGTTTCAGGATTCGGCCTAATCAGCCTAACACCTAAATTTGTATGACAGCGCAAGTCCAACCCAACGAAAAAGCCCAAACTGAACTTTTGCCGTGGTGGGCCTGATTTTTTTTTTTTTTTTTTTTTATCATGTCATTAAATTTTGCATTAATTGTCATTACACCTAAATATGTTCTTTCAAAAATCCCAACCATTAATTAAAAAGGGGTAAAAAGGTCAATACACCTCATTAACTAAATAGGGTTAAGTATTTTATCTATGATTAACTAATTTTTTTTCTAATAGATTCTAATGGTAGGAACATATTTGAAAACATTATGACTTTTGCAGGAACGATACAAAATTAAACTTTATAGGGATATATTTATAATTCACTATATTTGTAGAGACCTGTATGCAATTAACCTTATTTTTTATAGCGAAGTACACGAGTATAATTTTTTTATTTTGAATATCTATTCAGCTTGCAAGTTACTATCGCTACAAGAAATTCTTATTATAAGAACGTTTTTTAGACGACGCTTGAGAAAAGCATTCTCAAGCAACTCTACAATATAGCAAATAACGACACTTCAAAAAGCGTTGTAATATAAATTGTCTATTTTATCATTAGAAAGTCAGAACTTTTAAAAATCCTAACGCTCGTCGGAATATATTTTTCCGATGCTTAGTGTAAGCGTCGGTATATACCCAGAGATTCTTTATTAATTTGTCGATGCTTTGAAATATGATGGTAGAATTTATTGGAACACTCTTAAGCATCGTTAAATGCCGTAAAAAATTATCGATCTTGGCTAACATACGGATACATTCTTAATTTTTTGTTTTTTTGTTTTTTGTTTTTTTTTTTTGGCAATTTGCTTTTATCTGATCTCTATAATCTCACATGGTTTAATGGGATTGGTCAGGACAAATCCCATACTGGAGCGAGGGGTTATATTTCGACTCCAGGTTTGAAAAAATTAAAAAAAGAAAATAATTTCTAATTATTCTTTGTTTTTAGAAGAAAAAGTATACATAAACTAATCATGACCCTGCATATTATTATTATTATTAGTATTATACGCGGGTATCCCACAGATTGATTTTCCAATAATAAATTAAGTTCATCAACTCTCCTTGATATTAATGGGTTTTGCAAGGAATAATTGTACGTGTTATTTTTGATAGGCAAATGAAATTAAGACCAACCGAATTAAGGAGAATATATAACAACATGATATTAGAATCATTTTACACCCATATTCCCGAGTACAAACATTAGATCGATCCTTTTGATAACATAGCATTGAGGTTGGTTCTATGCCCTCTCCGTTGCAGTAGGTTCAGGATTAAAATTCGATTTCACAATCATCTCAACTGCAAAATTAGATCAATAATGGCATAAATTTCTGTCTACTATTTGTTTGTTGTCTCCTTTTGTTATTGCTAAGACTATACCTAGGCTTGTTTCCCGAAATCGATTTTCGATATAATGATCCAACCCAGTAACAAATAAATTGTTGGGCTAAAATACAAGCTATTATTATTAAATACTTAAAACTAGTACTCAAGTTATTAGTATTAATGTACTAGCCATATATAAAATTTTATCACTCTCCCATATTATCTGATGAATATGCAACAATTGAGGCATTACAAACTCCATATGCCTTTGCCTTTGTCAGGCTTCAATTATACATATAACCCACAATCACTAGTACACGTGGGATCATTGAGGTGCCATAGTTAATACATTTGTCAGGCTTAATTATATGCATAATCTAGAATTAATACATCATCTCATACTTTGGCGGATAATCTAGCTTAATTTGATACTAATTAATTATTATGACCAGCCCGTTGGTGCAAGTGTTTTAAGTGAATAATAATTTGGTAGTACTAGTGGGTTTAATTGTTACATTTTGAATAACATGATATCCGAACTAGTTCTTAGTCCCTCTCTACTTAAGAGGACTCGAGTTCGAATCCCACATCCACCATTTGGTAATAAATATTTTTGTCTTGTCTCTTCCATAATATTTCCTTTCTATTATTTCGTAGTCTCTCGTATTATCTGCGTAATCGATCCATGTATGTTATATAGTTGGTGAGATATTTATCATGCACATGAGCAGGAGGTACGTGTTATGAATAATATTCTTGAGCCTGTTTTCTATCAGATCATTCTTTTGCGCAGCAGTTGCTTCTGCTGCCAATCCACATGGTGTGTTTTATTTTTTTTCTCCACTATGTTGATGAGTGCTAAGAATACTCTGGGACCATTTTGTATCAAATCAATTAGATGGATAAAGTCTCTCTCTCTCTCTCTCTCTCTCTCTCTCTCTCCTATTGCAGAACCCAACTGATTTGCTATCTATCACATGCATTTACCCTTCCAACCTGCCTTACTTTTTCAGAAAAATGGCAAGGGAAGAAGATCCATGAAATCTACCTTGAATAATGAGGCATAAATAACTCCAAAGTGGCCTACAAATCCTAGGAGAGTTGGGGAAATGAATTAAATGCAGGGTTTTCATGGAGTCCCACACTACACGAAGATATGCAAGAGCTTAAAGAGGACACAAAGAAAATCTACCATAGCATCTCTTTACACACATGTAGGGTGTGGATGATGCATGGAATGTAGTATATTTACTGTTTTCCTTGTGATTGCTTTGTGTAAAGAGTGGTCCATTAATTCCTATTTTTCTAATTTGTTGAGTTAAAACCCATTGGGACAGAGATTTTGAAATTGACCTCTAAACTTTTGATTTTTCAGTTAATACCTTCTTACTTTTGATTTTTCTGATTTGAGTTGTTCTTCTACGTTAGTTAAAATTTTTCGTCAATGTGATGAATTCTCAGCTACCAACCATTAAATTTTTTTAGTTTCATTTGCAAAAAGTAGTTTCAACTACTAAATTTGATGAAATCATCAAGTTAAGGATGTGTCAATTAACACAAAAAAACAAAAAGATGAGGGTATCATTTCGATATAGACTATAGTTTTGCTGAGAAAAAAGTAGCAAGCTACATATTTTAACTAGAAATATGAAGTAACTAGATTTCAAATTTGAGATATCAAATATTCATGATCAAGTTTTTAGTCAACTGTGCTAGATACAGTCGTTAATACAAACTACAGTTGCAGTGCCCTTTATACAGTTTTACTTGGAGAAACATGTATAGAGGATTTTAGTTTTGGTTTTGTCTCTCTCTATATTTTCACTTCCATTTTTTCTATATTTTTTTTTGTTTTCACTTTTTTTTGTTTTATTGAAATAGTGTTGTTTTGTATCCTAGTTTGGGTTGAGTACAAATTTAGACCTTTGACTTGGCTATCTATGTTGTCCTTGGAATATTGTTTTGACTGTGACTATTTACCACCGAAAGTTTTGATTGTGACTAGCACTTTTCAAAAGTTTAACCCTAATTTCAAATTCATTCTCCAAAGTTTAATTAACAGTTTGACCCAAACATTTGACTTCGATTTCATTTTCAGCGTCAAGTTTTAAATATTAAGACAAGAATACGTAATGGTGGTACCCATGTAGAACTTCTTTTTGACGCTAGATAAAAGAAAAAAAAAAAGTTAATTAATTGTTTCATAAAACGAAAGAGCTAGATTACCACAATTGGGACTATTAAAATCGAAATTTGAGCAAAACTTTAAGGACCAAATTTCTAACTAGCCTGTAGTTTACTAGTGCATGTACCCAAAACTCTTATTATAGTAATTGTTCTTCTGTTTAACTTTTCGACAATCTTTATACACTCCATGATCGACGTGTGCGGCTTTCGTGATTAATTATGGATCATTGGCATACCTTGTGTACTAGTGCATAGGATGAGAAAGGATGAGAGATTCGGAAAAAAGAGTTCGCGTTGAAGGTACGCTATATAAAGGAGGAGTCGGATGTAATTCTTCTCTTAGTTACTTAATTTTATTTCATTTGCATTTTTTTTTTATTTATTCTCTTTTTTATGGTTGTGCTAGGAATAGTTTTTCACTGATAAGATGAATGTATGATAAAAATGTAATTTGACGCTTCCAATACGAAATCCCAATAACCGATATCGGAATGAATACCGGATCAACAGCTATCGGTATCAGAGTAAGTTGTGAATTCTCAAAATCTAGTATAAAAATAAGTATGGATCAGGTTTCCAACACTAAGGACACATATATATATATATATATATATATAGAGAGAGAGAGAGAGAGAGAGAGAGAGAGAGAGAGAGAGTCCGGCTACTATGCTATTAATAGCACGAAGCACTTGGTGCTACCAAGTTTTCCGCCGTTAGATCTACCCTTTTGATCATTTTTACCTGTTACATCATACTATTCAACCAACCACCCACTCAACCCTAGGGGGCCCACATCATTCTAACCGCACATTTTCTTAATCCAATGGCCAAAAATTTGGTGGCATGTCACGCTCCGGATTACTCGTTTCCCCGGGCACGCCGACAAACTCGCCGTATATAAAAAAATTTTTTCTGTATACGAAGCGATAGCTGTACCAGAAATCATACAATACTACCACTAGTAGTATAGAGCTGTTAAAGGAAATGAGATATAATAAAAAAACAGAAGTTTACTATACATACATCAACAACCAGGTGTACAAAACGCTCGCCCAGCGAGATACAACAAAAGTATGTATAAGAACTCAAAAACTACAACTAGCTGTAGCTGGTACTCCTCTAGCTCAGCAACTCGTCAGGAAGGGCTCTAACTCGTAACACCCTTCCACAATCAGACTCAGCAGCAGCAGCAGCCGAAGAAGAAGGCTCTGCAAAAGATTTCAACAACTGGGCGTGAGAACTACTGCAAAAAGTAGTTCTCAGTGGGTACCGCTACCGACCCTAACTGCTCACCTACTAAGTCTACAGATGTAAACAAGTATAGTAAAAAATTTGAAAATAAATCTACAGATATATGCACCTATACTATCTCGGTCTAACACCAACAAACTGTAGGAAATAGTAAGACATGACTCAATCTTCCTAGGGACTGTGAATACACCCGTCCCGCTTGTCGAAGCTACACAATCTGACACTATACCAGGTCGTAATTGGATAGCAAGTCCAATCAGGACAAAATGACACCAACACAAAAGCACAAATTAGCCTAACTCCGGAGTGGCACTCGCGGGCGCTACCCAACCGAGTATGCAAGCGTGTCTCTGTCGAGCTCAATCAGACTCTCGCAGGCTATAGTCAAGTAAATAGGGCTCTAACTGGTCTAACAACCAAGACGCACGTGCCCTCGGCACAATTTGATGCAAAAACCGTAATCTGGGTCCATCGTCAACCCCAACAGCACCCGACAGTCTAGAACAGTCTGAACAGTACTGTAAAAATAAGCTCGGCATCCCAGCACGAGCGTAATATTATTCTACACTATCCAAGGTATCCACCGCCCACAAACTGCGGCGATACAAACAAACTACGGCTTCTAGAGCTAAATCTGGTAGTTTGATTAAATGACGGTGTAGAAACGTCAGTTTTCTCCTAAGTAAAATCCAACTCCAATATGCATAATTTAGCTAATTTTCTAAGCTCCAATTCAAGTTCAAAAGCATGCTATTCCAAGAATCGAGCTAAACAATATACTAAACAAAGCTAAAAATATATGTTGTCGACACATATAGAATTAGGAGGAAACCAGTAGAATCCGGTAAGCATCATTTTGACCCACCTCAAAAGCACGTCCAACTACGGCGAGAAGTCGAAGGAAGCGAAACCGCACGCTCGAACGGCCTCCAATCGGCGCAATTACGACGTCCACGCGCTCGAACGGCACCGCGGCGCAACATCAACGTCGCTCCAACTCCGCCCAAAGCCTCCCTCGTTGTTGTGTACGGCCAAGCACTAGAGAGAGAGCACAGCAAAGAATCTCCTCCTCAGCCTCTTTCTATCCTATATAGAGTAGTGGGGATAAGGGTGACACAATCGAGGCAAGAAAAGACCGAAAGACCTCTTACCTACCCTGGAGTATCGGTACTAGTCCAATGTTGTATCGGTACCCCGCAGCAGAATGGGCAACCCGAGAGCAGTCTGCACAGAAACATGCACTGGGTATAGGTACGCCCCTGTATGGTACCGGTACCAATTACTGAAAATCTGCAATTTGCAGAGCTAACTCTCTCCTCTCGCGTCCCGCTGAGTCCAGTTTACGTCTATTTCGCGCCAACAGGACTCGGACTCGTCCTGACACTCTCCAGAGCTGTCGACAAGCCTCAAATGCTAAATTCCAGGGTCACTATATAGCACCAATGATTTGGTGCTATTAATAGTATATTAGCATAGAAGCTCAATTATATATATATATATATATATATATATTAAACCTGAAGTTTGGAGTTTGAGCCCAAATTTACGCACGCACAAAAATTCAAAACCTTTACCTGAAGATATATAGACTACTATGTTTATTTATCGGCCATTTAGTCGTCCATTAGTAGTTAGTGTCTAGTGAAAAAAATGCCGATTTCAAAGTATGGCTCTTTACAAAAGTTGACTTGTAGCTTGTATCATTCAATTTGTCCAAAATGCTTAAAAGAACAAAAACAGTATGCATTAATTGTTGCAAACTTTTAACTACTTGTTTGTCGACACAAATTAAATGCATGGAAGATGTAAAGTAAATTAATTTTGTAAATTATTTGCGTTTTGGTTACCCTGTCATTTTGCAAGTCGTAATTAAATATATGATGATATATAGCTTATTGTTGTAATTACGATTAATTAGCTGCAGATAACTAGACGACCTTAATTAGGCAAACATACAATTGGTAAACATAATCTGCAGGAGCTACGATTGAATTAGCAATTCAATCATTTTCAAAATGAATAAAATGAATTGCATGTTGAATCGCGAATAAATTCGGCCCACATATATATAGGAACAAGTGTCAAGTGAATATTACTTAAAATATCGATAAAATTGCACTCAAAACATTCTATTCTGATACCGCACCAATTATATACTCTAAAAACTTATGAATATACTTTAATATATTTATATTCCACACACTCCAAGTTGGAGAATCGTATATAGAGCAACATTTTTGCTAGGCTTCCTCAATGCTAGGCGTTAGGAGATAATAAATTAATTAAGGACATGCACTTAATTACCATTCACTTCTCTCAAACAAATACCATGCATCTATTAAACAAACAAACATATAGAATACAAATTGCTTAATTTATTTTTTTCTTTTTTAATTTTATTCATGTACAATATAAAGTAGGTAGTTGGGAAGGGATCAAAGTGGAGAGCCCAGTTGTAAATGGAGGTATTCCAAAGTGAGAAATGGAGTGGTTGGAGAGGAAATAGCTCCTAACATCTACCTATAAATAAAAGGACAATTATCTATATACCCTTCAAAACTTCTTAAATATCTTATATATTCATATAATTTTTTTGTTTTAAATGTAGCCCTCGTATAGTTCTCCATTATTCAAAAATACTCTCTCTATTAGTATCAGTTAAATTATCTCGGGTTAAACTCAAGTTAAATCCCTATTAAAATTTAAAAAAAATCAAAATATCTCTTTTATATACCCCTAACTTGGGGGTAATAAGAGAAGTTGGTGACAGTAGAATGATATATTTTACAGAATAAAAAGTCAAAATATTTATTTTGCCCTTAACTTACATTACAACAGAATTAGATTATGCAATCACATTTTTGGGACACTTTTGTGTAACTGTCTCATTTATACCAAAATTTTTTTAAAAAAATCTACTGAGGCCTAAATAAAAAGCTCAATCTAACAAAAAATAAAAAATTTCTCTACTTAACCAACTCCACCCAGCTCATTCGGCCCGATTACAAATAGAAAAGAAAAAATAAAATAAAATCGAGGTGGCCCCACATATAGCGACCCCACATATAGCGTTCCGCCGACTAGAGTTCGGTAGCAAGGATCTCGTAAGGACCATACAAGGCTATGATCATCACGTGTCCCTCCGCCACAAGTCGCTGGAGGAGTGGGTGCCAAACATCGAGACGGCCCCACATATAGTGACCCTACATATAGCAACACTTTTAAAAAGTGTCAGTAATTTAGCCAGTAATATTTTTTTTGCCCTGTACTGATATTTAAAAATGTCGCTATATACCGTTTTTGTTATAGTGTTAAAGACAAATAAGAAAAATTTGTGACGATGGACGGATATATTTGAAATGACAAAATGATAATTTTACATATATAACTAATGTTCCTAACAGTTCTTAATAAAATTTAACTCTAACACACTGTTTGGTTCGGGGATAAAAGGAGGGTTAGGGGGTTAACCTCCCTTTTACCCCCAAACAGAAACAAATGGGGGAGGGGTTTGTTAACCCCACCCTTAACGGGTTATCCCACACCATTTGGTTCGGGGATAAAAGGGGGGTTAGGGGGTTAACCCCCCTTTTACCCCCAAACAGAAACAAATGGGTGAGGGGTTTGTTAACCCCACCCTTAACGGGTTATCCCCCTAAACCCGTTTGGGGGTAAAAGGGGGGTTAACCCCCTAAACCCCCTTTAGGGTGGGGTTAACAAACCCCATCCCCTAGAATTGGAGTGAGATTAACTTCTAGGAGATTAAGTTAATCCCACCCGAATTTAATTTTTAAATATAAATATAAAATTTTAATTTTAATTTTTAAGTTTTAAAAATTTATAATTCGTAATTTTAAAATTAATATTAATATTTATAAAATTTAAATTTTAAATTTTAAATTTTATTTTAAATTGTTTAAATTTAAAATTTCACATTTTATATTTGAAATTTTAAAAATGTGTAATTTGCACTCTTAAAATTAATATTTATTTTTTAAATTTTAAATTTTAAAATTTAAATTTTAAAATTTAAATTTAAATTTTAAATTATAAATTTTGAAAATTTATAATTTGTAANAATAATTGAAAATAACAATTAAAAATTTTAAATTTTAAATTTAAATTTGTTATTTTTAATTATTTAAATTATAAATTTAATATTTTATATTTGAAATTTTAAAAATTTATAATTTGTAATCTTGAAATATATATTTATACTTTAAATTTTTTAATTTAAAATTTTTAATTGTTATTTTCAATTATTTAAATTTTAAATTTGATATTTTATATGTGAATATTTATATTTGTTAGATTTGATTTAAAATTTATAACTTTAAATTTTTAAATTTGAGATTTGAAAATACAGATTTTAATTTTGAAGTTTTTAATTTTAAAAGTTATCTATTTAAATTTAAAATTTTAAATATAAAATAAAAAATTTAAATTCAAATATAAAAATTAGAGCAAAATTATTATTTTCTATTTATAACAACCCACTATTCTTTTTATTCCATCTATTCCAACCAAACACTATTTTACTTATACCTAAACTAAACTCAATTCTCAACCAAATATAAAATTACTCTAACCCCACCTTAATCCTGGACTTAACCCTATTTTTAAAATAACTAGTTCTTACTTAACTCCGAACCAAACGAAGCCTAAATATATATTTAATAAAATTTGGAACGTTAAAAAAATACTTTGTATATTAATCTTCTAGGTGATTTAAAAAAAAAGGGAATTTTTTAGGGTATGTAAGCAATTGTCCCGTAATAAATGAAACACTATGAATGCTCGATCCTTATTCCTGTCACATCACCTTCAAGCCACGTGTCACCTCCTAATTTGGAGGTTATTTATTTTGCTTTCTCTCTTCTTCTTCATCTTTTTCTCTTGTCCTCTCTCTCTCTCTCCATCTTTGGCTTGGTTCTCTCTCTCTCCATCCTTGGCTTGGATTTTATTAGATTTTTATGATTTAAAATTTATTAATGCCTCTTGGAGCCTAATAATTATTAATGAATTTTATTTGGGAGCCCAACTAAAATTTTCATGTATGAGATTTAGTCGTATATTGAAAACTAAAAAGGTGTTGATGGTATTTATATAATTCTTTATTCTCAAGCTAATTATTTGGGAGAAAATGAGAGTTATACTCTCGTTTAAATACACGCACGGCACGATCATTAGCCGAGTCGGGCCGAACGGGCGGCGGTGCGCACGGTCCATACACCCGGTTTATTTTATTTTATTCTTATTTTTATTTTTTTCGGTTTTATTTTTATCTTTATATTAATTTTAATTCTTATCCGTATAATTTTAGACTTATTTTGTTCTACACGAATTTGACGCGTTGAATCAAGATTCTCGTATCAGTTATATATATTGGAGGAGATTGTGTGAGTTCGAGGTGAACCCAAGCATACCTAAACACTATCTCGTCTTACGCTGTTTTCTCGCCATTAATCTTTTCTATCGATTTTTTGCTGGATCTGAAGTTTGTTAGATTCGTCTTGCGCCACCTTTTAATCGTGCCGACGGGGTAGAACGTGGTCGTTATATCTGTTGGCTTAAATGGGCCAGCATCCTGCCCTGTGGCGGGAGATCATGTGGGCCGAGTCATGTTCGAAATGGCGTGAGGCTGGGTTGGTGTCACGCCCCGGGGTCCTTTTCAGTTTAAAAACACAGCGAAAATTTTTTTTTTTTTGAAAACCTGACCCCAGGGTATGCCAGATCCGCCACAAATACAGGGTATCCACTGTTAATTCACATGGACAGAGTCTCCCCTGTATTTGCACGGCGTCGCACAAGTACAAAAGTACAACCAGGATACAACCACAACTAGATGAATATAAAGATAACTATACATTCATACATTCATACATTCACATCACAGTTTTACATTCAATGTTTAAACAGAAATCCACGAAAATTCTTTTGAAAACTGTTCCCTACACGGAAACCTTTATTCTTTAAAAAACGCTACCACGAGGGGTAGAAAACTTTTTATTTTACAAAATTCAAAAATCCTTTTATTACATTCATGAAAATCCACATATTCAAATGTAATAAAAATACTGAACCATATAAGTCAACTAAGCTCTATATCAACATAAATAATAAGGGTAAAAGCTAAACCGAATAACCTGGGTCGGAAGATCTAACGACCGCTACGTACGTGCCTCACGTCTCGTCTCAATACCCATCGCCTGCGATACCTGAAAAATGGTGGGGGAGGTGAGAACATGTAAACATGTCTCCCCTCCCAGTGGGTACCGCAAGCCGATGAAGGCGAGGAGTACTCACCAGATCAGGAAGAGCTAAACAACAGTACGGGTCAGTGAAAATACAGTAGGAACAATAGTAAACGAAAGAGATATGTAAGGAGCTGACAAGTATAGATGCAGGTAAATAAAACAGCTAGCTAACCAATAAACAAAATAAGATTACTGAATAAACATACAGCTACTGTATGCATGCGTGCAACTGACGATAACCTCAAAATAACCATCTCGCTCCCTATTGTCGCGAGGACCTCAGGCCCATGCCACACTGCTCACCTGTTCCTGACCCTCGCAATGAAGCCCTGGGTCAGAACCATGTACCTGACCCTCGCAATGAAGCCCGCTGGTTCAGAACATATACCTCGCAATAAAGCCCCTGGGCTCACGGTTGGCAATCCAACCACTTTTCGGAAAAGAACACCTCTGCGGTGGATCAGACCGCTGTGTTCGTGAAATGCGTACCTGCAGTGGCGATCAATGTAGTATGCTCAAAGATCATCCATCAGCAACTACCGACAATCCAGCCCTCAGGGCACACCGACCGTATAGGCCATCAGCAACTAATCGGCTACGTATGTCAAGATAGAACTGTAGCAACTCGACCGAATAGGTCATAGATATCAAAATAGGGGAACCGCCAACCAAATCACAGATATAGATAGAACTATGCAACTCGACCGAATAGGTCATAGATATCAAAATAGGGAACCGCCCAACCAAATCACAGATATAGTGAACAGATAAGTCAACTCTACTCCTAAGCATGATATCAACATGGAAATAACTGAGTAGAGGAATGCAGATATAGTGAACAGACAAGTCAACTCTACGCCCAACCAATACAGATATAGTGAACAGATAAGTCAACTCTACTCCATACGGCATGATATCAACATGGAAATAACGTGAGTAGAGGAATGCAGATATAAATGCAGGTGCAGGCTCAACACTTTATATCAAGATATATATATATATATATAATATATATATATAATATATATATATATATATATATATATATATATATATATATCCAGATAAAACGGAGAACAAAGGTAAGAAACCATCACCGAGCGTGCACCACTGTACCGACGTCGGATCGAAGTACCCACCTGTACAACTGTCGCGCCTGTCTCCTGACTGCAAAAGAACGTCAACCGGACCTAAGGAGGGTCCACTGGGTTAGTGTCTAACCCACAGCTAAGAAACCCTAAAAGCATAACCCACAACAATCCCACGGAGATCGGTTTCCCAATACCGATTACCGTAACTCGCCGGAAGTCCCGAAAATCGCACCGGGGCTCCGCCGGGACCCACTAACTATCCCGAAAGGCACCGACTCATGCCACGAGTCAATCGCTGCCTCTAAACACTTATTTTAGTGTGACATGGCAACAAACACAAGGATACACAACCAAACAACTATTGGTGGATAATTGTTGGGATCCGGGTTCCAGGAAGTGTCAATTTCGACACCGGAACCCACCGTCGCTCACTTGTCATTTCTGAACTCTCGAAATGACGCGAGTGACCAGGCAACAAGGCTCAGCGACTACACAAAAGCTCACGAAGCACCGTCGGAATAATTCCGAACCGAACCCGTGTTCCGTCGGCGGATTTCGCCGAAAACGCACCGAAAATACATTTTCGATCTTCGCAAAGGTCCGGGGCCTTGGACAATCAGTCCAGAGGTTACCCACAATTCACCCATGCTGCCAACAGCAGCCGCAACAACCTAAAATACATAAAAGCCCTCCCGATTACCCGAAATCGCATTATTTCATGCGATTTCGGCACTTTTATGGTCCGTCCACGCAAACTAGGAGTCATTAAGCCAAACCGAGACACCTACTGACAGGTCTCGGCATGCCGGAGGCCGTGCTCACCTTTCGGAGCAATTCCGGCCACTGTGGGGAGCGCACGAGCGACGCGAAATTCAATGAACTGCGCGCACAGCATGAAAAACATGCTTATCTCGCTAACCAGGGGCTCGCTGATCCCAATTGACGTGAGCACTGTGATCAGTACTGATTGAAGATCACCGTGCTCACTTCCGGAGGCATCGGAACAGCCTCGGGTCGCCGGAACAGTCATCCAAACAGAAAACTATGCGCAGAAAGGCTGAAATCAAGCTTACCGGCCAGGGGAGAGCTAGGGCTGCCCGGCGGCGGCCGGACGGCGGGAGCGCCGGCGGCAGGAGGGTTCAGGCGATGCAGGGAGGCCAAGGGATGATTCAGTCGGCGTCGGGAGGCGGCGGCGACGGCAGGCATTGATGCCCTAGTCACCCAAACCCGAGGAAGGCACATGCCTAGTTCGGCCGACAGGAAGCTCCGGCGGCGGGGGCGCCGGCGGCGGACGAGTGCGGCCGGCCAGGCGGAGCCGGTGCTCACGCCGGACGGCGGCGGAAGACGGCGGCGGCGATGCTGGACCAAACCGAGCCCGCACGGGTCAGGGCGGACGCAGGATGGAGGAGCGGCGGCCGGCGGTCCACGGGGATGGCCGGGATGGCGAGCGGCGGCGAGCGGGAGGTCGCGGGAGGCCGTGGGAGGACGCGCGACTGGCGGGGAACGGTGGTGGCGCGCGGAGGCAGGGATCATCCAAGCTCGGCCCGACTTGGCCGCAAGTGGCCGCAGGGGCCAAAACGGCGCCGGCGGCGCACGGGACCGGCGGGGGCCGGCGGTGACGACGCCGGGGAAGGCAGCATAGTCGTCCAAAGGCGACGGCGGCTCGTGGAGGCGGTGTGGGGCCAGGCTCGGCCTGAGCTAGGTCAGGCTCGGCTGCAGGGCGCCCAGGCCGCGACGGCGGCGCGTGGGGACGGCGGCGGCCGGCACGGCGGGACGGCGGAGGTCGGGGCCGCTCCCAGAGGTGGTGCCCGAGGGTTATGGTCACCCAGATTGGTCCCACGGCAGGGATGGTTGGGAGAGAAGGTTGGAGGGGTGGTCGGGTTTCAAGCTTTCCGGCGGCCGGGGCACCTGCCGGCGGCCGGGGTGCGCGCAAGGTTTGGGCAGGAACCTGCTGAAGTTGGTTAGGGCACAGTTGGGAGACAAGGTCGACTAGATCTAGGGTTTCGTGCAAAGAAACCCTAGATGCTAATTATATACAAGAGGACAATTTGCAGAAAACCCCTCTAACCCAGAATATTTAAACCTCAGCCCCTGCCAGGGCGTACAATTTGTGCGTACGTACCTCCACGTCCGATCTCACGCGATTCGATACATAATTTGTCGCGCCTTTCGCGAATTTTCCGAATTGCCACATTCGACCTCTTAACGAAAACTTCGCAATTACCAGAGATCCGTCCGTCGGATTTTCGATCCGACAGCACCATTGCGTTCAGCACGTCGGGGGCATCAAAACTACAATCTTATTTCGTCAGATATGGTCACGGATTCGCAACGGAACCCATCCGCTCTCTAATTAATCCATATATCGCACATATACCAATGTGTAAACCCATTAAACCAACTTTCGCATAAGAAATTGACTTCCCTACCACTAATAGGGACTCGAAACATTCTTCACCCTACTCCAGGTCACAAGCACGGAGTATGAGAAGCTTTAGAATGCACAGAAAAGCAAAGAGCGGAAACCCTCTTTTCGGTAAAACTCCTTTTTCTCGAAAACCGTGCATCAGATCAGAAATCTGTCAGTGCCATTGGTTCCAGAATAGCTGAACCGATCGAAACGAGCTATTGGATCGCTATGAACGGAGTCCGATACGCGCCGAAAGCCAACTCTACTCCGTGGCTTCTCCGAAAAACCGGAGTTACTATTCACTTAAAAGAAAACTAATAATCGCGTAACTTCTCCATTCTAGCTCATATTCTCTTGAAACTTGACGAGTGCTTATGTAATTAAATTACACACATAAACATCGTCAACAGAGACTCTAGTTGCACTGTCAAAATCTCAGTCCCTACATTATCCCCCCCTTAAAAGAGGTTTCGTCCCCGAAACTTGACCACATACCCACCGAAATCGAATTCGGATACTACTTCCACCACTGTGGTAATACCTTTGAGTATTGGTCAATTACATTTTCATGCATTTGGACAGATCAATCTCCAAGTAAGGGAAGAATAGGACTGCAGTTCTACTCGGACAACAACGAGGGAAAAACGTACGAACCCAAAATCTATGGATCAAAACTTACCGGGATTAACACCATCCTATAACCTGCGGACAAAAATGGTCTCGCGACAAGGATTATCCGAACCCAAATTGCCAATTCTGAGATAATTAATCAACATCCAGAAATTTAGGTCCACTCTACCTTGGTCTGCATAGCCGTAACCGACTCGACTACGTCGCAAGTTCACGTAGAAAAGTCACGAGACAACCACTTTAATCTGGAGTCTATTCACGTAGACTGAAACGAAAAACTCCAACTATCCAACAACGTCAACCTGCTCACCATGAGCGAAAACGAAACGTTATTCTAAAATCCGAGTCAAAATCACTTACATCGGAGACCACTGTTTCCACCAGTAACTACACAAACTGCCAAAACCTCCAATAACCGAAAGTCACCTGCGACAATCTATAGTCCTAGGTCCAAGACTTTACTTTCCATCTGACCAAAAGATCCAACTGACGATACCAATTCGGCTAGGCAATTTTGTCTCCTCAAACTTAATCCGGTACCAACAGACCACCAAATGCTCTTTGCAAGTCCATCACTTGATGCACAGGTCGCCAATCGCAAAAGCGATACTAACCGTCGGCGATGCTCAACATTTGTCTCCATGAGACCCTGTCGCTGCTGTCCTACCAGGGACCCTAGCGATTGATGTTCCGAGCAACACCAAAAGCATGTCTCATTGAGACCCAGGCGCACTTGTCACCAATTTGACTAGACAAGCATAACATTCCAAGGTTTGCACGATAAGCCGAGCCGCAAACCTTATACGCTATCACACACGGTGACAATCAAAGCCAACAACCATGCTCAAGTCACTCCACAATTGTGATTCTGAGCCTCTCAACAATAGACCGAGACTACTAACCAAACAAACCTTTTAGCTGTGGGAAGCACAACTAAAGAGCTACGAACACCCGGACTCGAACTAGAGTCAAAACCCCTTTATCAGTGACGATCAGTCAACTGTACAAAACCTGCCAAGGAATAACCCAAGGCTCGCTACGTGGTCAAAGATGACTATCATTCTAGCTTTTCCCACAAAACCGTCTAGAGAACACATTGACCCAATCCATAAGTCCTAAACGGGAAAATAGTATTTCGTCCCTCTTTCGACAGTATATTGTCTGCAGCCAATATACTTATCAAAAGAAAAGCGAAATATCCGAAGATCCACTACCAACAACCAGTTGGAAGCGCAACACGTCGAAGTATCAAGCCTCTTGATACCTCTTAACTAAATCAGAAGCTCACAACCAATACTATCGAAACATCGACTTTACAAGTCGACATTCGAAATCAGAACGAACCTGAACCGACTCACAGGGAGTCCTATAACTTTCAACATCCGAAAGTTACTAGCGACACTAAGCCGCGAACTGTACCAACTGAGGCTCTAGAAAACAGTTTCTCTAACCGATTTTCGCACCTCAACCGAGCTATAATCAAAGCTCCGAGAATTCTGGCAATATTTGGAATAACTCGAGTCAAAACGGATCTTACTAAACCATCTACTATCCCCTGACACCAATTTAGGTGTTAGAACAATCGGATACGATGTATGTATCAACAGGGACCTGACACCAAAACTGTGTCAATACGACTCTGGTAGGAAGAATGAACGAGGTAAAGGTCAAAAGATTCGAACCGCTGATTCCAATCAGCAATCAAGGAAGAGAGGTGGGCATCGCAACCCTACCCAAAGATCTGCGGAAGAAACACTAACAATGCAGTCGCCTAAACGACCGCTACCAAACCCTGGGCTACACCCTAATAGCCCCACAGAAGTCATGGTTGTAACTGATCACAGTGCCGTCTCTGTAGAGATACTCGCAACAGCTCTCGTGTCCTAAGTAGAGAGAGTGGCCTGGGCGTCGGCAGTTATGACACTCGCCTAGGCCCGAAAATCTCACTTGGCCCTTCAAGGCCTCACCTGACAGGAGTGGTGTCACGCCCCAATCCCCGCCAATTTGGTCGGGTTCGGGTCACGTCAACAGACGCCGAACGGACAGAGCCTCCCCTGTCCGCCCAAGGCTCTAACAATACATATAATTAGGCAATTAACAAGAGAATTGCAAATATAATACAAGGCTTGCACGAGGGCAAGCAACAACGGAAGCGAAAGCTCTAAGCTAANGCTTTAAGTGAATTGGTTGCGTATTTCTAACAGCTCGAGCTTTTGGGATTAATGGTTAGCGCCAACGATCCGACAATATCGATGAAACTAATTGTCGAGAAGCCTCGCACGTGAAGAGGCAATTTCGCTTGTAGGACAGTATTTATATTTATTATTATTTATTTTCTTCCTCGAATCTTCTCTAAAATTTAAATTAAAAGTTCGAATTGTTTTACAAAATATTTTAATAAAAGATCAGAAAATTTTTTTCAATAGCTATACTACAAAATTTATGTATAAAATAATGACAAAATAATATCGGTATTAGATAAAGTCTACAATTTAAACTTCAAAGAGGCGTAATAGTGATTTTAAAAAAATAGGATAATAAAATATAAAAGTGAATATTTATAGTGAAATTTTCTACATTTTAGCCTCTTTGAAGTTTAAATTGTAGACTTTATCTAATACCGATATTATTTTGTAGTGATTTTAAAAAAATAGGATAATAAAATATAAAAGTGAATATTTATAGTGAAATTTTCTACATTTTAGCCTCTCTCCTGTGGTGATGATAATTAATATTAGAGAGAGAGAGAGAGAGAGAGAGAGAGAGAGAGAGAGAGAGAGAGAGAGAGAGAGAGAGATAGATGAGTAGAAACTGGAGAGGAGCCTTTTTCCTGTGGTCCTATTAATAGAGTGGCAACAAGGACCCTGAAAAGCGGAAAAACTGTACGGAGGAGTTTTTATTAATTGCATATATTTCTATAAAATTTAATTTTTTCTATTTATTCTTGTAAAAATTTTAAATTTTTTAAATTTATCACTGCTATTAGGATTCATTAAAAAAATATATAATTAACTATAGATAAAATATTTAATTCTGATTAGTGAATAAATTAAATTACTTTTTATCCCTTTTATATTATTTGTGATGGTAGAAAGGAGTAATATGACCATCGAAAATTATTAAAGAAATATTTCTATATAGTTCTAACAATTAGAACTTTAAGAGAGACATATTTGTGATGACAAAAATATCATTTTACTTATTTTTTATTAAAAAATAAATAGCCCTCTAACATTAGTACATATCAGAAGGACAAATATGAATATTATTAAACTTTTGTAGGAATAAATATAGAAGTTGAATTTTGTATTAATATATTTGTTATTCGACGTGTTTACAAAAACTATATAAATTAAATTAACCCTTATATTTTTGTTTCCGTTAACGTAGGATTGAATTGAAACTTTGGTTCTTAAATTAAGCTTTGTAGAAGGAAACAGCCAAAAAAAAAAAAAAAAAAAAAAAAAAAAAAAAAAAAAAAAAGCTCTAGGACCACGTGAACATTAATATAATTTAACATCATCAACAGAATTTTCAAAAGCAACATAAGATTATCTGAACTATGCAGTTCGTAATAAATTAAAGCCGTTTTTTGAGAGGATTTTCAAAGTTTAGATGGATTGAGGAGAATTGAAACTTTGATTTACTAAACCTTACGAAAGGATTTGTATATAGAGTAAATAGAATCGAGGGGAAAAAAAAAACTCCGTAAAACTGTAACATAATTTAATATCGCCCACCATGGTTTATCTGAATAATAGAATGCATGTAATAAAAAATTGGTTGCTCTACTCGTTTCATGTTAGTGGTTGATCTTTCAACTTGTGATAGAAAATCTGGTGCTTCTGGCTTTTTGTCCCTTGGATCAGTCTCTTAAATCATTTTTAATTTTTGAATTAATACTATTATTCTGTGGGGACCACTCAACCCTAGAAGTACTATTCAACCTTAGGGGGACCGCAATCATTCCAACCGTGTAATTTTTTATCCAAGGGTCAAAAAATCGAAAGTATCAAATTCTCTATACTTCCGATAGCATAGTAACGCTACACTATATATATATATATATATATAGTAGTACTTGTTTGCTATTAGGAGCACGGAGGCATCCGTGCTTTTAAGCCGTTTTCAATAGTAGAGTTTTCAAATCGACGATCGGTTTTGTTAGACTTGATCTAGCGTATTTGAAGTATGTAAAAAATAAATTTTGCGATTTTTTGATATCATTTACTTAGAGATCGAAAGGGTTTTAAAATCAACGGCTGAAAATAAAAATCTCACAAAAAGTGGTGATAAACTACTAAATTTTTCGATCAGAGAATTGATCTTACAGTATATAGTATAAAGAATTTTCTGTCAAATTTTATCAAATTTCAATATTTTTACATCGTTGGACTTGCAAACCATATACATCAACCATTAAAAATTGTTGATTTTGAAACTTTTCAATCGCTAGGTAAATAATATCGAAAAATTATAAAATTTATTTTTTAGATAATTCAAATACGCTATATCAAGTCGATTTAATAGAGACGATCGTCGATTCGAAAGCTTCATTATCGAAAACGGCTTACATAGGAACACGGAGAACTCCGTACTCGTAATAGCATATAATACCTACTATATATATATATATATATAGAGTGAGGCTACTATGCTATCGGAAGCACGGAGCCTTCCGTGCTTCCAGCTCATTTTCGATGTTGCGCCTTTCGAATCGTCGATCGGCTCCGTTAAACTTGATCTAGAGTATTTGAAGTACCTAGAAAATAAATTGTTATGATTTTACGCGTATCATTTGGCCTAGTGAACGAAGGGCTCAATATCAAACCGGCTGAAAAAAAAATTCTACAAAATTAATAATATGACATTAAAAATTTTAAATCAAAGATATGATCTTTTTATATAGTATCAAAAATTTCCTATCAAAATTTTACGTGATTTGGATATTTCTAACACCGTTAAACTTGCAAACGGCTTACTACGGCTATTAAAATTGTTGATTTTGAGCCTTTCAATCACTTAGGCAAATGATATCGAAAAAATAATAAATTATTTTTTAGGTACTTCAAATACTCTAGATCAAGTTTAACAGAGGCCGATCACGATTCGAAAGTCGCAACATCGAAAACGAGCTGAAGCACGGAAGGCTCCGTGCTTCCGATAGCATAGTAGCCTCACTCTATATATATATATATATATTATATATATAATATATAATATATAATATATATATATATTAAATTGTCTATAGAACTATGCAGGTTGAGGATTCCACCTCCTCTTCTTTCTTTTACTAAAAAATGCTCAAAACTTTTTATGTGTCGCACTCTTTTTGTTACTTTTGAAGTGAAAAGGTCATTTATTTTTCTTATAACCAAGAACCTAAAGCGGCAAACATGCCACAGGGAACACACATGGTGAGACCATATATATATAAAGTCCAATTATTGAATGGCCAAGGTTTGAGAATAAAGTTGATTTATACATATGTATGATGAATGCTTGACTAAGTCACTAAGAGTCCAATTAATTCCATTATTCCCTTTGCTCATTGGATGTTTTTTTTTGTAAAATTTTAGTGGCATAGCTCGAATGTCGCGATATTATAGTTATTATTAATAATGTGTTACTGATTCGATTGGTTCAACCAGTTAAACAATTAAACAATGACATAGATCCATGATTATTAGTTTTAATTAAACCTTGCTTGGAATTTATCTTGTTAACACTTTTTGACCAGTATACCATGATGCTTTCCATACAAAATGGCCCTAATTAATTAGTCATTCTGATTAGTACCTTTCGATTTGTCGACACTTTGATTTGGTTAATTAGTGCATAAGAGAATTAAAATTCTTTTAGCTACTCTTAAACTATCATTGTTCTAAGTGTCACCTTTAGCCTAGCTAATAATGCCAACCCAATTAATCATCCAATTCTTTTTAAAAAATAAATTTTATGTTAAATATAAGAATTTCGACCTGTATATAACGTGTAAGGTTGTATCGACCTTAATTTCTCATTTATGGCTGGCTCGATGATTACGAACTTGTTGCATGTAGCATGTACGTAAAACTATACATATATATTTGTCCCACATACTAGTAGCATCCAGCGTATAAGGGGTGTTTAGCCTAACTTTTGAAATTATAAGTGATTTTCGGATAATTGATTTTGGTTCGGAAATTAATTTTAGTTAGAAGTGGTAAGTGTGTGGCTAAGCCTAGTAGAAAAGTGATTTTTTTAAAATAATTTTATAAAGCTGTTTGGTAAAAAAAAAATTATTTACAAATAATAAATATAATTTTTAAAATTAAAAATTTGAACTTAAAATCTGACATAGAACTTAGAATGTGATATTTGAATTTAAAATTTACGTTTAAAAATTAAAAATTCTAAATTTGAATTTTGAAATTTAAAATTTAAAATTTAGAATTGGATAGCAAAATAAATTACTACTATAATTTTTGTCCACGGAAGATCCCAAAAAAATGTACGTTTGGTGAGAAAAATATAGCATATATCTTAGTTTGACATCTTCTTTGACTCTTAGCTGAGAGGTCATAAAATTTATTGTACATTTCTCATGCATGTGGGTGCTGTTATGAACACACACACAGACACAGAGAAAAACACATCCAAAAGAAAAGAAAAAAAAAAACAAAACAAGTAAAACAAATTTAACCGGAAATGCACTGCAAACTCATTCTAGCTAGTACTGTTTCTGATCTAATTAATGGCCACAGCAGCTGAAATAACTCAGCGAAAGCTTTTTAAAGCCCAAAAAAATAAAAACAAAAATAAAAAAAAATTTCATAATTAATGAAGATCTGAACAGCAACAACCAACCAGCAAGAAAAAGAAAAGGGAGAGAGGAAGCTAACTCAAGATGTCCCAAAGAAGAATTAATTAGAACAAGAGTAGTTGCTTATAGTTACATATTATTTTTCATAGGAGGTACATCATCACCTCCCTCTTCGATCCTCTTCCTAAACTACTCAGCTCTCGCAGTGCTTCTCGCAACAGCAAAAAGCTTCTCCACAGATGTACAAATCGAACTCATGTGTTAGAATCACTACAACACTAACTAATTAAGTTCCCTACTCTAATCAAAGATCCCCCCAAAACAAAAGTAGGAAACACAGTGAGAGAGTGAGAGAGAGAGAGAGAGAGAGATAAATATTGAAAAACAGAATAATTCTGTATCTTCTTCTCTGATCTTCTCTTCTTCTGCGTACTTCTCTTCTACATCACTGCGGAGGCGATGAGTTCGCGGAAAACGACTTCCTCGCAGGGGATCGTAAGACCCATGTCGTGGTCGAACCCGAACTCCTCTTCGGCGCGCCGAAGCAGGGTTTGGAACTCGGGGTGGGAGAGGTACGAGATGGGGACGATGAACCTGCTCCGGTGCTCCCCCACGTACACCGCAAAGTGGCCTTTGGGTACGTCTTGGGGGAGCTTATCGTCTCCTCCTCCTACTCCTTGCTTTCTACCTAAGCTTGAACACCTCTTTAGTATCTGCTTCAGAGTTGTGCCTTGTGGGAGCTTGTTGGAGGAGCACTTCCTTATGGCCATTAGAGGCTTGTAACAAGAAGTGAGTAAGTGCACTGTTAGAGAGAGAGAGAGAGAGAGAGAGAGGGAGGGAGAGGTTGTGGCCTTGTGAGGTGTTAGAAGAGAGAGAGAGAGAGAGAGAGAGAGAGAGAGAGAGAGAGAGAGAGAGAGAGAGTTAAGTGGAAAGTGACATGGGTGGAAGAGGTATATATAGAGGGAGGGGGTTAGAGAGAGAGAGAGAGAGAGAGAGGGAGAGAGAGGAACAAGGCATGTGGGGAGGAGAGAGAAAGAAGGACATGCCACGGGCGAGTTAGGGTATGTGTTGAGATGGAAAGAACATGTTGGGCTCGAAGATTTAACCCTGATGTTGCACTTGTTGAGGACACTTGGCCCTATACCATGTGTATATCCCCCACCATTACATATGCGTATTTTGCTTTCAAAGAGGATTTTGTGCATGGGGGGACCATTTGGCACAGGGGCGCACTGGTCGATTTTGAAGTAGTAATTATGATTCCAGTGCAAAAAGAAACTGTCAAAAGTATATTAATAGTGGGTTTCTTCAATAATATTATCTAAACATCACTTCTTGCACCAGCTATAATAAGATCATACAAATCATAAGTATCCTGTCCTGTGACTAGAGGTCAAAATAGCCGAGTCACGTTCGAAACGACAGAAATCGGCTAAGGCCGAGTCATGTTCGAAGTGGTGTGAGGTTGCTTCGGCCTAGTTACAGTCAAGATCTGTGGGCACTATGTTTGTACGCTTTAAATGAATTAATTGTATATTTCTAGTAAGTCGAGCCTTTGGACTTAACGATTAGCTCCAATAATCGGAAACAATAGTCCTGCATCAAATAAAAAAGAAATTTTGTATTTAAATATAAGAATCATAGGCTCTAATAATAAACATGTTGGAGGTTAGGGTTTTTGGGTGCTTAAAGTATTACACCAAGAGACGTCAAGTTTGGAACGCTCAACAGTGTTACCTCCAGCGTAGGAAACCCTAGATTTTTAAATAAGCTATTGGGCTCCAGAGATATGGGCCTTAATACGCTTTCACTTATTGGGCTTGTATGTGAACATATTATTTGGATTATATTATAACAAAATATCCAATAATAATAATATATCCAACAAAACATTGGGTTTAAACATTTTGGACTAGTAATTTGGGCTTAATGAGTTATCTATGCTAGAGAGTCTAAGATAAAACTTATTCAAATTAGAAATTAGTGCTTTAATATAGGAGAAGTTTTGAGTTAAACATCATTTCAACTTCCTGTAATAGCAAAATCTTCGGATATTTTTCATTTATTTATTTTGTCAAACATCTACTAATTAACTAGCTCCATGGTTCCAAAAATTACACCAAGATGACAGTTACAGCTTTCAAATACATGAATATGTCTCTAACCTATAAAATCTTTTTTCTGCTTTTGATATATGATTCATATCAGATGCATGCATGAGCATCCTTCTGTTTCTGGTGAGAAAAACTGTGAATAGTGTGGTGTATACGTTCCTTGACTTTCCACTTGCTAGCCAAACAAGCTTTTGCTTTCACAAGAAGTTGTTTGATCTTTGGGTAGCAATTAGGATTTGCTTACAACAAAATGTTCTTCCTCTCCTCCGTGCACGCTTTTGATGTAGTTCACCATCTCTGTAGTCATATCCATGTACAACGTGTGATTTTAAGATATTTTTTACAATTCCTATTTACTTTGAAGTCAGTGGCAAACTGATATTCTAGTTATCTAAGGCTCTGATTGAGATTGTAGGGAGATTCTGGTATATCAATGGCAAAGTATAATGAAAAAAAAATACTTAGCTCTTAATTACCGTACGTTATTTTACGTTGTGCATATACAATGGATCCGTAATAATACATGTTTTGCAGTTTTGCCAGAAAACAGAGAAGCATCCCTCTACATTTGCTATGACTTACCAAATGAGCCCTAAATTATGTTAGGAATTTGCTACCCGTTATAATATCGATTCTCTGCAATAAATCTATCATTTGTGATGGTGGCGGGTCTCCAATAAATCACGTTTTATGCGCTTATTATGGTGTTTAAAGATCTCTCACAAATAAATAGAAAAATGGAAGGAAAAAAAAACAGAAAAAACTAATAATTTTGGGACGTTCTGGTGGAAGCACAAAACTTATTGAAGAAGATAAAGCAGCACATGATGGTGCTTACACACATGGCCATCCTAATATCAGGTTCGGTTCCTGCTTCATCTAATTAGTGTGTCGCCCCTGTGTGTGTGTATATATATATATATATATATAACTAGGCTACTATACTATCGGTAGCAGAGAGTACTTCGTGCTACCAAGTTGTTTTCGATGATGCGGTTTCCAAATCGACGATCAGCACCGTTAGACTTGATCTATACTATTGAAAGTATTTAGAAACTAAATTTCATAATTTTTCGATATCATTTACTTATCAAACAAGTAGTTTAAAATTGAACGGCTGAAAATAAAAATCTCATAAAAAATGATGATAAAAAATTTAAATTTAAGATCAGATGTACTGAATTTACTCTAACTAGTGAAAAGAACTTTCTATAAAATTTTCATCGCATTTGTATTATTTTACACCGTTAAACTCACAAACACACCACATCGGCCATTAAAGTTGTCAATTTTGAGATCTTTTGATCACTATTCAAATGATGTCGAAAAAATTTGAAATTTAGTTTTCAAATACTTTCAATAGTGTAGATCAAGTCTAACGGAGCCGATCGTCGATTTGGAAGCCGCATTATCGAAAACAACTTGGTAGCACGGAGCGCTCCGTGCTACCGATAGCATAGTAGCCGGACTCTCTCTCTCTCTCTCTCTCTCTCTCTCTCTCTCTCTCTCTCTCTCTCTATCTACTCTCTTCTCTCTCATCTCTCTCTTCTCCTCTCTCTCTCTCTCTGCTCCTCATCTCATATATATATATATATATATATAGCACAAGAAAGAGCTAGGCTGGTATATTATCGGTAGCACGGAGGTCTCCGTGCTATCAAGCTGTTTTCAATATTGCGGCTTCCGAATTGACGATCGGCTCCGTTAGACTTAATCTACACGCTTAAAAGTATTTGGAAACTAAATTTCATAATTTTTCGACATCATTTACCTATCAAACGACTAATTTAATAATGAACGGCTGAAAGTAAAAATCTCATAAAAAATGATGAAAAAAGACTTGAATTTAAAATCAGAGGTACTGATCTTGCTCTAAATAGTGAAAAGAATTTTCTATAAAAATTTTATCAGATTTGGATTGTTTTACACCATTAAATTCACAAACACATCACATCAACTATTAAAATTGTCAATTTTGAAACCTTTTGATCACTAGCCAAATGATGTCGAAAAATTATAAAATTTTTGTTTCCAAATACTTCTAAAAGTGTAGATCAAGTCTAATGGAGCCGATCATCGATTCGGAAACCGGATCTTGATAGCACGGAGGCCTCCGTACTACCGATAGTATACCGGCCTAGCTTGTACAAAAAATAGAGCTCTACTTGATAATTTAATCACCTTAAAGATAAAATTCATTTAACTTAAAGTAACATAGTATCTTACTATAATTCTACTTTGACTCTAGTAACATAGTATCTTACTGTAAAATTCATTTAACTTAAAAGTAACATAGTTTCTTACTATAATTAAATCTCCACTAATTAGACTCTTAATCAAGGTGAGCATTACCTCTTAACAAATTATACTAACATACTTAGAAGAAGAAACTCCAAATAAATTAAGGCTAAAACTAATAATTTAGAAGATTATTATCAAGCACTTTGCCAACTGTTCTAGGGATGGTCGGTGATTGAGACTTTATTAATCTAGCATGCAGTTGGTACTTCCCGATCTTTTGCAAGAGATCATTCTAATTAAATTCTAACATCCTTTGTTGCTGTTTTTAGTAATTACTGTGAAGAAATGAAATATAATAAGGGTCTGTATGACTCTGCTATAGAGTGTAGAACTAGTAATCTAGATGAAGTGTTATGTATGTATACATTCGAAGAAGTACTAATATAAGAATATTCTGAATGGTTTCTTATGTTAGATCAAGTGGAAGCCATTTTTCGAGTTGATTTCTGAGTGATGAATCTACAGGTTATTGGATGTTAGATTCGAGAACCTTTGGCGGTGCTCCATAGAAATAGAAGAGGCCGAATCTGGTGTGAGAATTACAGCAGGTTCCGGAACCCACATATTGTTATATGCACAATATGAAAGTGTAGGTTCCTGAACACAAGAACTGGGTTCCAAAACAAGACACTATGAAAGTGTAGGTTCCGGTACACCTTTGGATAGAACTTTGTAATTCATATTTAGGGCTTTAAAGTTCCATTGTAAAATTCTACTTGAGACAAAAAATGTGGCAGAGTGGTGTAAGAGGGATTTCTTATCTTCAATCTACTCCTTGTATTTTGTATCATTGATTAATCGAAGAAGCATTAATGTTTGGCTTGTGAATATCGGTCGACACACCGTTGGTCAAACTACATAAATTTTTATGTTCTTACTCTTTTTATTATTTTGCTATTCTCATAATTGACTTTTTCGATTGTTCTCATCAAATTTCTCTATAAAAGATTCAGTTTTTCGCTACGCTCATATACTAGGAGAGTTTGACATATGCTTGGTTAACCTTCAGCCTGTTCCTATATGGTCTTACAGCATAATAAAAAGTGTCAAATTAAAACTTTTGATTTTGAGACAGCGAAATTGTATTTCTACTTATTAGATGAGTTATAAAGATTAGAATGAAGTTGTCAATATGAAGTAGTATATACAGAATTAGTTGGGTGTGAAATGGTTCTGTTGAAAAATTATAGGGATCTTTACCCCATTTTACTGCTTGTACAGATCGACCAATATGACCTACATATGTTATACTTAATCAAAAGTAAATAGTTAAGAGAAGTTATTATTTCTATTCTCAAATTTTTACATTACTTCTTCTAACAGTAGAAGCTAACCACATGCTTGCTTCTCTATTTGTGAAACACTTTTCACTTTCCTAATAAAACATTATTATTTCTGAGAGTAAAAGTAAACATATATAGGTCCTTTAGTTGGCACAGTACTAGTGTGTAGTATAAATACTGTAGTGTACTCGACCAATCCTCGACAGATGATCTGTGCAGTATCAGCCAATGACAACCACAGAAGATGATGATCTTTTCTCTTGTTGTTCTCGTAAAAGTATGCATTAACTGCTCCCATGCACTGTGTCCACAAAGCGCGGCTTTCCACTATCATATTTTCTCTTCCTATTACCAACATCAACCCCTTCTACTTTTCTCCCTTTAACCCCAGAAGTAGTTTTTCGTTGCTACTTTTTCTGTTTCTTTGGACACTTCAGAGAGAGAGAGAGAGGAGAGAGGAGAGAGGAGAGAGAGAGAGAGAGAGAGAGAGAGAGAGAGAGAGAGGAGAGGGTACGTACTCGACAGTACCATTTGGTAGTTTGCTATTGTTTGGCTTGTGATGCCTCTGTCCTGTGGGGTACGTACTCTCACTTTCTCTCTCTAGAATTATTACGAGCATCCCCATTTTCGTAGGATCTTACTGAGGAGCATCACAACGATGCTTAATTCGCTGGAATTATTTGATTACTTGATGATCGTCGATTGTGTGTTTGAATTTTGATGTTTAATTAAATTTAGTTAAATATTTGATATCATTGTCTCAAGATCGTATTGTGCGGCAAATTTAGAAAAAACTCAATAAATTGACGAAATACAGACGCCCTTAATTCATTCGAGTTTAATTTTTTCCCACTTGTATTGCAGGATACAGTGTATGTTTTTTTTATCGGTATGATATATATCTAAAAGCGCTACAAGAAGAAGCATAATATTACAACTCCTAATAGAATTATAGATCATTTAGTTGTATTAGTAGATGAGAAGCACAAATTTCTGCTAACCGGTTTTCTAAATTATGTTTTTCTTCCATTTTGCTACAAATTAAATTCTAGACTTCATCGATTGTCGAGCTTACAGTTACTAACAACTAACTCTATTTGAAAAAAAAGAAAAAGAAAAGCTAAACAAGGACAAACAGGTCGTACCATATAACTTTTCAGTAAGGTTTATATATCATATTATCTTTTGTGAGACTCTTTATAAGTAGTACATTAATTGTACAAAAATAATTGGTTTTTGGTGTAGCTTATTTATTGTAAATATTAGGAAGAAGATTTTTTTCGGTGGATGGTAGGGACTAAAATGTAAAATATGAAAGCGGGGTGGGCGGACGGTGCACAATGTGTGCGTATGCACCAGGTGCACCCGACGATATGTTATCTTTTTCTTTGTGCAGTCATTATAGCAGGGCCTACACCCCACGAGAGAGGATGCAGAAGCCATGTGGTTTCTTAGACCAACCAGGACCCTTCTCTACAGAGCACAAAGAATATATATATATATATATATATATATAGAGAGAGAGAGAGAGAGAGAGAGAGAGAGAGAGAGAGAGAGAGACCGGCTATACTACTTGTAAAAGCACCAACTATTTGGTGCTCGTAAGTTTTTCGCCGTTAGATCTATTTAGTTAATTAGTTCAATCCGTTCGATAATACTATTCAACCAAACACCAACTCAATTCTAGAGGATCACTATTATTCTAATCGCACATCTTTTAATCCAAGAGTTAAAAATTTACAAGTCCACCAAAAACTTTATAATTTTAAAAATATAGAAGCTCAATTATATATATAAATATATATAATCATGTGACAATATATAGGGCTAGGGCTCGCCCACCCACCAAAACCTCCATTTATTGCCCTTTAATAAGTGCTCATTTGCTGATTTATTGAAGCAGCAAAACACCTGTAGTGTCATTAAAAGAAGAATGAGAATGGAAATTGCATGTGTGCTATATCCATACAAAACAATAACATTACATATTTATTCCTACAAAATTCTATTATATTCATGTAAAGTTTTAATTATCAAATATATCCTTCTAAACATCTAAAATATGCAAATTTATCTATGAATATTGACTACTATTGGTCGATTGTTAAATTTCTATTTTTGGACCATTATGCCCTTATAAAATTAGTTTTTCTGAATTTCTTTTCAAGATTTATAATGTATGGTTCACATAAATGACGTAAAAATTGGAATAAAAATACTACAAATAATAAATACTATATTCAAAGGTAAAATAATTATTCTGTTGGCAAAAAATAAGTAATTAACGGAGAAGATCGATATCTAACTAGTTAATTAACGGAGAAGGATCATATATCTATAAACTATGCAACTTTGGATCGATGGATCGATATACTTAAAAACTAGAACTTTCTAGGGATACATATGAAATATTGCAATTAACCTTTTTTATTTTGAGAAATGCTTCTTATAAATCCCAAAAGGGGTATATAATGTAAACTCTCCCATGCATGCATCCTAGGGTTTAAAATTTTTTTTAAAATTTCTACTATTTAAAAGAAAACAAGATATATAAGAACTAAACCATCATATGTAGCAGGAGTGGTGAGGCGCTTCACTATGTTGCCTTTGGTCCCAAAAGATCAGCCCATTTTATGTGCTTTTCATAAAATATCTTCTGGCCTCATATTTGGTCTAGCCCGTAGTGAATGTTTGGCCGTGAATTAAAGCTAGCTCGTAAGGGTTAATTAATTTGATGTTAGATGTTTTGAAACTGTAGTGTTTATGTGTGTTCTTGATACGGTGGATTGGCCCAAAATTTACCAAAACAAATCCGGCACGGCACCAATTCTTGGGCTTGGATTGTCCCACGGTGAAGGTTTGGGCTTGACTTATTGACAGTTTGGCACATGGGTTGATTCTCTCTCTCTCTCTCTCTCTCTCTCTAGATCTCTCTTTAGTTCAGGGTCCGCGCTTCGCGGCTGATCGATAGCATTTCAGTCAATCAATATATATATAATTATTAAAATTTTAAAATTTAAAATTATAATAAAAAATAAAAAAATATATAGCTTTCTATACATTATAAAGCTAATCTTTTTTTATTAATATTTTTTAACTTTCAATATTCAGAGAGTTAAAGTATTCTAATAATTTCACCTAAGAATTCAATCAAATTTAATAGTTTTAGTAGCTATTCTATAAATAAATTTTTAATTAAAAAGTTAAATTAGAAAACTTATTCTAAATTGCAAATATATGATGTTATGTTTATCTAGTTAACATTGATTGAAAAAAAAGAAATTATTACATGCACCTGGTGTATATATTAACACACTATACACCACAACTTATATTAAAGGACTAATTTCTAATATCGAATCTTAGTTAAATATATTTAAATTACAAAATTTAATAATTTAAATATGTTTACTGAATTAAATTTTAAAATCTCTATTAAATATTTTAAGTATGTTGTGTATGTTCTTATATACAACCGGCATGGAGAATGCTTAATAGAGTGCATTAATTTATAATTTCAGGAAAAAGAGGAGAAATCTTGCACCTAATGTATACTAATATTTCATACACCATAAAAATATATTAGATGATTGATAGAATATCTGATAATTAGTATTAAAATTTTTTGTGATGTGATGGAACTGCAAAATTATATATCTTATAGATTTTAAAATATTAACAATAAAAAGAGACTTGGTGTATATGATATTTTAATAGACCAGGTGCATGCAATATTATTGAAGTAGAGGAGGGAGAAGAAAAAGGATGCGTGTCGCTCTGAGGGCTTTTGATGTGACCCAACTGTTAAATTAATATATCTATAGATAATTATTAAAATTTTAAGACAAAAATATTATAACTAAATAAAAAAATTATAAAATAGTGTTATATACATTACAAAAAATAACTTTAGTATTAATATTTTCTTAATTTTGAATAGCTATATTATTTTAATAATTTTATTTAAAAATTAATCATATTTAATAGTTTTGAAAATTGTTCTATAAATAACTTTTTTAACTAAAAAGTTAAAATTGAAAAAGTTATTTCAAATTGCCTAAAAGGCAAAGATGTCTTTACCTTATTAAAATTGATTGGAAAAAAAAATTTCTTATATGCACATGATATATAGTAACATTTTAAGCACCACAACTTCCTAAGGTCGGGAACATGACAGATTTCGTGCAAGGTTAAGGTCTTCCCGGAGGTCAACTTCAAGTCCACTCGATCTGTCCCTAGCGTGCGTGAAAAGATGCAGCATTCCCCATATTTATCGATCCTCCAAATGAGTCCTGATAGGTGGAAAACCACGAACGATTAGAACAAATATGAACATTAGCTTTAGTATCTATTCACCAATCAAAAAAACTATAGGTAAGGTTAACATTCAGTAAACTAGATCCTAACCTGATAGTGGAGTTAGAAGGGTCAAACCCACCAGTCAGCACATTCATCTGGCACTCAATGGAGCCTTCTTCTTCTTCTTTGGTACGAAAGGTCGAGTCTACCGGAAGTAGCGATATTTCGCAAAATGACTTGTCTTCGCACACACAAAGCAGCCAGAGTTGCCTCCACTTTCATTAGATTTAGGTTTCTTAAAGTTTGGGTTGAACTTCCTACGGTGGAAAGGCTTATTCTTAAAGTTCCTATGAGGCTAAAAATTTCTATCCTTATTTTTAGGATTCTCTACTAGGTTGGCTTGGGTTGTAGATTTACCGGGCTTCTTATCCTTAGCTCGGTTCGAACTCTTCTATCATAATAGATCTTAGGACATAATTTAGGGATAGCTCTCTCCAATTGTGATTAAGATCGTTTGTATGGTTTGACCTAAAGAATGTCAACTTATCTATTAAGGCAGCAATTAAGAAACTCTCATCAAGATCTACACTACTAGATCTAAGCTACTCAACTATATACTCAAAATCGTAAAGCTAGTCAGATATAGACTTATTATTCACCAACTTAAATTTAATTAGATTAGAAGCCTGGTATCTCTTCTGGGTAGGATCAACCTGAGCATATTTATTTTCTAAGGATGTCCAAAGTTTTCTAGTTATTTTAGCACTATAGTAAATGTCATACAATTTATCAGATAGGGTACTGTAATATACCGAAACTTCGGTAGAGTATATCGAATTTTAGTCAAATCGACCAAAGTGTGCGAGATGAATAGTTGGACAAAGTCTATTTAATATTCCAACAATGTTGGAAGGATTAAAGTTGAGTTTCAAGAGAGTCAGAAAGGTTTTAGCATTGCTCGACGCGAACTAGAGTCGAAACAATGCAAATTGCAGTCTGGAGCATTGTTAACCGGTAATGCATTGGAGTGGTACCGGTACCAGGCAGGCAACCGAGAACAGCTATTCTCGGATTTGAGAGTTTAATGCTGTTAAATCGGTGACATCCCTGGTGCGTACCGGTACCAAGTATGTTACCCGAAAGAGCAACTCTCGGGTTTGGCTGCTGCGTAGTCGTTAAACCGGTGACACCCACCCGCGTACCGGTACGCAGTGCTGCGAAATCAGCAGGATAGTCTACTGCAAATATGAAAAAAATGAGGATCTATTTGCTACTGTAGCAACCTATAAAGTACCCCACCCTCTCTTTTTTCTTGTTCCCAGCTGAGAACATCACTCCTTCTCATTTCTCTCGCTCTCTCTCTCTAGAAACTCTCTCCCAAGGCTAAAGGAGGAGATCAAAAGGTGGATTTGGAGGAGATTTGGAGTTTTGAAGGATCTAGAGCTTTCCTACAATGTGGACCTTGGTGAGCTTGTAGACTAAGGTGAGGTTTCTTGTTAGAACTAGATTAGGGCTTGGTTTTATGCCCTAAATTTTTTGGTTTTGATCTTCTTACATGATGGGAAATCTAGTAAAGGCCATGGAATCCATGAAAACTCATGTTTCTCCATGTGCTCTCATGGTAGAAATCTAGGGTTTGGTTTTTATGCTCAAGGAATGGTTTGAATAACCTAGAAATAGTTTTAGAGGGATTCTTAGATGGTTCTAAGCTTGTTTTTGCTTAGTTCTAAAATCAAACCAAGATATATGGCTAGATGACATTGTTAGGGCATCAAAATTGGAGTTTTTGTCCTAAGTTGGTTTAAAGGTAAATTGACCTTGTAGAAACTAAATTGGGGATATTTCTAACTCATTGGTGGACTCAGTTCACCGATCTGACAAGTCTATATAAAGATATTGAGAGAAAAGCCTAATTTGGCTTCGTTTTGCCGCAGACGAGAGAATAGGCGCCCAAAAATCATGAAAATTGACCGGTAGCCTCTTGGTGTTCCTACAAGATGGAAGGTGCTATCCGGAATCTCTGAATTCCCTTCTATGTTTATGTTGCCTTTTTATTAAGCATATATGAATAGTGACATTCATGCATGATAGGGTAGTTACATATGGATGTTGGTTGAGATTCAATTGTATGCTTCTAACGTATATGAACATAGTGATTGATATAGAACCATATGAGACATGTATGTTGGGACCCTATACTTGTGTGAATAGGGGTGGCAATCCAGCTCGCTGTTCACGAGCCAGCTCGTGTTCGGCTCAAAATGAGCTCGAGATGGGCTCGCTCGTTTAGTAAACAAGCCGAACATGAGCTGGATTTTTCAGCTCGTTTAATAAACGAGCTGAACACGAGCTAGGGTCAGCTCGCTCGTATTCGGCTCGATAACAGCTCGATTATATTATTATCATAAATAATTATAATTTTTATAAATATAAAAATAATATAATATAAAATAATATATATATATATATATATATATANGTCCACGAGGCTGAGTGAGCCTCGTGGACCGCGCTTTTTCCCAACCGGGGTGTCCACCACGCAGTCCACGAGGCTGAGTGAGCCTCGTGGACCGCGCGTTTTCCCAACCGGGGTGTCCACTACGCGGTCCACGAGGCTGAGTGAGCCTCGTGGACCGCGCTTTTTTCCAACAGATCTGTCCACCCCGCGCGGTCCACAAGGCTGAGTGCAGCCTCGTGGACTGCGCTTTTTCCCAATACGATGTGCCGCGATTTTTATCGCCATCGTCCCTCTTATTTTCTTCTTCTTCTTTACTCCCTTTTTCTTCTTCGCTCGCAGCCTCGTGGACCGGGCTTTTTCCCAACACGGTGCGCCGTGATTTGTATCGCCGTCGTCCCTCTTCTTTCCTTCTTCTTCTTTGCTCGCTTCTTCTTCTTCGCTCGCTCCGCCTCCATGATTTCTTCAAAATAAAGAAGCAAAATTGCTCGAGCTAACCAGCTGAACACGAGCCAGCTCTATTAAGTTTCGAGCTAATCACGAGCCAGAGTTTTTGAGCTTGTCACGAGCTCGAGCCGAACACGAGCCGACCTTGAAGACCACGAGCCGAGCTCGAGCTGGCTCTAGCTCGCTCGAGTTCGGCTCGTTTACACCCCTATGTGTGAATGTGAGAAATGGACTATGATAATAGTAAACAAAGGTGACATTGACATTAGCGACGAAATTGGCATTGAGAGATGAATTGCCAAACAAGGTTAAACAAATTGTGGTATCATGACAAGTGTGGCCTAGAGAGTGGCATATATGACGAGGTAGAAATCTGTTATTGTATTGTGGCATGGTGGCTTGTAGCAAAGTAGCAAGTTTGGCTATACATTCCCAAATTAGGGATTGGATCATACTCACTTTGAGTCTTGGCTTGAGGGAGGTAGCTCCTCCTCGAGCGGTGCGCTTCGAAGTTGGTCACCACTGGGCGAGGTAAAGTCCCCCCATAAGACGGTCCCTCGGGAGGTTCGAGTCCCCCGATTGAGAGGGATTTTGGGTTGTGAGTTTTGGGGTTAACGAGTGTTAACCGGATTAATTGGGTAAAAGTCAAAGTGAATGTGGAAAAGCATGCATGCATATGTATCATACATATGATTATCTATCTATTGATCAGCTTTCTTGCAGGCATTGTATTAGTAGTAGCATTAATTGGTTTGTTATCTATCTTTTCTTGAATTACATATGCTTGAATAGACTTAGTGGGCAGATCAGCGAGGTCGGCGGCCGAACATATTGGGAACTTAGTTGTAGTTCTCACGCCACTAACCCTACAGATCCGAGCGCGAGCGGGGTGGCGGAAGATCCGGATAAGGGTTTAACGCCGTAGCTAGCAGCCACCAGAGTTATAGTCATTCCTTTTGTTTATGTTTCAATTTTTATTTTGTTGAATAAGAGATGTAAGAGATGTTTAGATCCATGTATTTTGGGTTGGATGACTATGTGATGTATAAACATGAATGCAAAGAGAATGAATGTAATAACTTTAGTTTACTTATATTTGGTTAAAATATAATCAAATATTATATATGTGATTGTATGTAGTAACTCAGAGCTTTCACTACTTGTTGTTGCTTGTCCTCGTGCAAGTCTTGTATAATTGCAATTTCGTTGATTGATTTGCTTGATTATACTTGTTGTTGGAGCCTTGGGCAGACAGAGGAGGTGCTGTTTGTTCGGCGTCTGTTCATGTGCCCGAATTCGACCAAATAGGTGGAGCTTGGGGCGTGACAGGTACTAAGAATTTGGTTTAAATAATGATAGTTGATCATATTAGGGTCAACAGGAGGTACAGTTTTGGGTGTAGATGTACTTGCAGTTTTAGTGGAGGGAGGACTAGATCTAGCCTGGACTTAGCTTCAAGTAACTGGTCTGTTGACCGCAGTCTAGATTGCACTTTCAGGTTTAGATCCAATGCCATTCTCGGCAGAATCTGAGAATGCAGAAACTAGCCCAAGTGTGGTGACCCAGAATCTCATTTGGTTCTGCCACCTTTTAAATTACGACCATCAAAAGTAAAAGATTTCGCCGAATCCTCCATAATAAAAAAAAAAACTGTTCACAAATAACCCTACTGTTATGTCACAAAATAGTTTTGAATTTCAGAAAAATAACAGTAAGATATTCTACGTGTTACTCAGGAAGATTACGATATATATATATAGAGTTGAGCTAAAATACTATTGATAGCAAAATACCCTTTTTGCTATCAAGTTTTTACCCTTGGATGAGAAATTGTAGGGTTAGGATGATATTAGTCCCTTAGGGTTGAGTGGTCCCCCTACGGTTGAGTGGTCCCCACTGAGTTATAATATTTAATCCAATGGTTAGAAATGATGAAAGAAATTGATCTGAAAGCTAAAAACTTGATAGCAAAAAAGACTTACTTTTTGCTATCAATAGTATTCTAGACCAACTCTATATATATAGGGATAATTGCCTATATATCCCTCATACGTTTGAAAATATCTGATTTACCCCTACTTTTTTCTTCTTTCTAAAATACCCCTCATATGTTCCACCGTTATTACAAAATATCCCCGCAGTTATCTCCTGTTAAATTAACTTGGTTTAAACGTGAGTTAAATATCTACCACAGTTAAAAAAAAATTAAAATGCCAATTTTGTTCTTAACTTAAGGGCAAATAAGAAATGTTGGTGACGGTAGAGGGGTATATTGAAAATGACCAAAAGTCAAAATACTTTTTGTACTCCTGACTTTAAGAGCAAATAAGAAAGTCAGTGATGGTAGAAGGGTATATTTGAAAGGGCAAAATAGTAATTTTACAGAGATAACAGAGTTCATTAACAGATTTTAACTCTAGGGGTATATTAGAAATATGTTGGAACGTAGAAAAGGTATTTTCAATATTAGCCTTCTAAGAGGGGATCGGAAAGTCAAAAACTTTTCAGGAGTATATAAGCAATTGCCCCATATATATATATATATATATATATATATATATAGAGTTGAGCTATGATACTTTTACAAGTATCACCATCATTGTGCTATTAGGTTTTAAGCCATTGGATCTACTTTTTGATTATTAATAGCCCTTGAATTAAACACTATTCCACCTACCACCACCTACGACCACCTACCACCATCATCTCAACCTCACATCTCTCCATCCAAGGGCTAAAAACACACAAGTATCACCCANACCCAACAAAATTCCATTAGTAATATTATAATAATATCACTATCTATTGATGATATATATCATCTAATTAATTACGCACAAATACAGCCGGCGAGCACACTGATTTAAGTTATGGTACTGTTCAACCAATATATATGTCGTGGATCAGATGGACTTTGCTAGCACTAGAACTATAAAAAAACATATATATATATATATATATATATATATATATATATAGAGAGAGAGAGAGAGAGAGAGAGAGTCCGGCTACTATACTATTGATAGTACCAAGCCCTTGGTACTATTGAGTTTTCTACCGTTAGATTTACCCTTTGATCATTTCCACCCGTTAGATTATATTATTAAACCAACAACCCACTCAACCCTAGGGAACCACTTTCAATTTAACCGGAGACCACTATCATCCTAACTGCACATCTTTTCATCCAACGGCCGAAAACTCAATAGTACTAAGGGCTTGGTACTATTGATAGTATAGTAGCATAATT